>NC_084627.1:46025786-46063286 GCF_033978795.1 Nerophis ophidion | reverse complement strand
AAAGTACATCAAAGAGTCGTGTTTATTTTGGCAATTTACCCACATTAAAGTGTCTGGGTCAAAATGACCCACAACATCATCTTTGTATGCGAACTCTGCAAGACATTCCGCTACTCAACAAAGTGTCCAGATTTTACACACCAGTTCATGACCCTAGATGAGGAAAAGTCACCAAATTTCAGCAAGAAAAAGAAAGGATAACCAGTACTTTGATCAACACAAAAACTGAAATCAATCAATCAATCAATGTTTACTTATATAGCCCTAAATCACTAGTGTCTCAAAGGGCTGCACAAACCACTACGACATCCTCGGTAGGCCCACATAAGGGCAAGAAAAACTCACACCCAGTGGGACGCCGGTGACAACGATGACTATGAGAACCTTGGAGAGGAGGAAAGCAATGGATGTCGAGCGGGTCTAACATGATACTGCGAAAGTTCAATGCATAATGGATCCAACACAGCAGCGAGAGTCCCGTTCACAGCGGAGCCAGCAGGAAACCATCCCAAGCGGAGGCGGATCAGCAGCGCAGAGATGTCCCCAGCCGATACACAGGCAATGGGTCAAATTGACCCTTACCATAATAAAATTGGAATAAAAAATGTATTGTATGTCACTTTTCTAAATGTTTATATAACCTAAAATAAAATCGTTTTTGGTTTAACCTATTTTCTTGACTGTTTTGGGTGCATTTACACAGTACGGGTCAAAACGACCCGCAACATAATCAATGTCATTTTTTCCCCAACATAATACAAGGGGTCTGTCATTAAGTATCAAAAGTATCTCTTTTGATTTGAGAATCGATATTACAGCATGAATATTTAGTATCGCGGAATCGATATGTCCGTATCGGTCCACACATTATGGTTGCACTGAGTCATATTCAAGTTGTTCAAGATGCGTGCACACTATCGATGCACACGGGTGTTCAGGTTTCCTGTGAACAGAGAGAAAGATATTGTTTTACCTTTGCTGCCTGTGCCCGGGTAAACCTTATACTATGTGATCATTTGTTAGACCTTATACTACGTGACGGTTTGTTAAACCTTATACTACGTGACGGTTTTAGATCTAAATCTCCCTATCAGTCGCGGAGCCACTCGGGGCTGAAACAAACAAGCGTAATCCCGCTGCAAAAGTGGTGTGTGCACAAGTGGTAGCACATTAGCCGTGTTAGCTGTGACGAGCTCTGTGTACACACCCTTCTCTTGCTTGTTGCCATGGGATTTAAACTGCATGAGCTCACTAAAAGCGCATTTATACAGCTGTATTTTATTTGTATTTTTTTTTATAGAGCAGCACTACGGCTGATAAGGTTGTCGGTCCCGTTCACAAAGCTGATACTAATCCTCTGGTTTGACATCTGTAGTGAAACAAATACATCCAAACACATTTGGGAGCAGGCTATGAATCCATTTAATCTCACACGCTGGCAAAGATTAATATCGGCATGGTTACCGGCTACCGGGAAAGCTACATTAAGTTTGTATTCATTCAGAGGAAAACAAGCAAGGAAGTTAGCGTTGGAGTCTGGGTGCACAAGTCAAACAGGTAGGACACCTGAGAACATGACCCTGGGACGTGAAATCCACACCTGTGGTTCTTTAAAGTGGTTCCTTTCCCATCATGCACCTGCTCCTCCCACAGACAAGTAGCTATGTGAAGCAGCAGATTACAATGCAACCTTTTCATACCATGTGTGTGGTTGCAGCAGAGTGGTTTCTCTTTGTCACTGGAGCAGAATGGGATAGGTTTACCATTTGTGTGTGTGTGTGTGTGTGTGTGTGTGTGTGTGTGTGTGTGTGTGTGTGTGTGTGTGTGTGTGTGTGTGTGTGTGTGTGTGTGTGTGTGTGTGTGTGTGTGTGTGTGTGTGTGTGTTGTACAAACCCCGTTTCCGTATGAGTTGGGAAATTGTGTTAGATGTAAATATAAACGCAATACAATGATTTGCAAATAATTTTCAACCCATTTTCAGTTGAATGCGCTACAAAGACAACATATTTGATGTTCAAACTGATAAAGTAATTTTTTTTTTTGCAAATAATAATTAACTTAGAATTTCATGGCTGCAACACGTGCCAAAGTAGTTGGGAAAGGGCATGTTCACCACTGTGTTACATCACATTTTCTTTGAACGACACTCAATAAACGTTTGGGAACTGAGGAAACTAATTGTTGAAGCTTTGAAAGTGGAATTCTTTCCCATTCTTGCTTGATGTGAAGCTTAAGTTGATTAAACAGTCCAGGGTCTTGTCGTCGTATTTTACGCTTCATAATCACATTTTCGATGGGAGATAGGTCTGGACTGCAGGCGGGCCAGGAAAGTACCGCACTCTTTTCCTACAAAGCCACGCTGTTGTAACACTTGTCTTGCAGAAATAAGCAGGGGCGTCCATGATAACGTTGCTTGGATGACAACATATGTTGCTCCAAAACCTGTATGGACCTTTCAGCATTAAAGGTGCCTTCACAGATGTGTAAGTTACTCATGCCTTGGGCACTATACACCCATTGTGTTAGATGTAAATATAAACGGAATACAATGATTTGCAAATCCTTTTCAACCCATATTCAGTTGAATGCACTACAAAGACAAGATATTTGATGTTCAAACTCATAAACTTAATTTTTTTTTGGCAAATAATAATTAACTTAGAATTTCATGGCTGCATCACGTGCCAAAGTAGTTGGGAAAGGGCATGTTCACCACTGTGTTACATCACATTTTCTTTGAACAACACTCAATAAACGTTTGGGAACTGAGGAAACTAATTTTTGAAGCTTTGAAAGTGGAATTATTTACCATTCTTGCTTGATGTACAGTTTAAGTTGATCAACAGTCCAGGGTCTTGTTGTCGTATTTTATGCTTCATAATGCGCCACACATTTCCGATGGGAGACAGGTCTGGACTGCAGGCGGGCCAGGAAAGTACCCGCACTATTTTACTAAGAAGCCTTTGCTGCTATAACACGTGGCTTGGCATTGTTTTGCTGAAATAAGCAGGGGCGTCCATGATAACGTTGCTTGGATGACAACATATGTTGCTCCAAAACCTGTATGTACCTTTCAGCATTAATGGTGCCTTCACAGATGTGTAAGTTACCCATGCCTTGGGCACTAATACACCCCCATACCATCACAGATGCTGGCTTTTGAACTTTGCGCCTATAACAAACCAGATGGTTATTTTCCTCTTTGTTCCGAAAGGGCACCACGTCCTCTGTTTCCAAATATAATTTGAAATGTGGACTCGTCAGACCACAGAACACTTTTCCACTTTGCATCAGTCCATCTTAAATGAGCTACGGCCCTGCGAAGTGTTCCTGAGCCCATGTGGTGATGTCCTTTACACACTGATGTCGGTGTTTGATGCAGTATCGCCTGAGGGATCAAAGGTCCGTAATATCATCACTTACATGCAGTGATTTCTCCAGATTCTCTCAACCTTTTGATGATTTTACGGACCGTAGATGGTAAAGTCCCTAAATTCCTTGCAATAGCTCGTTGAGAAATGTTGTTCTAAAACCGTTCGACAGTTTATACCAAAATGGATACATGGATGATACAGCAGAGGATTGGTAGAATGTCATGTGGTCAGATGAAACCAAAATAGAACTTTTTGGTATAAACTCAACTCGTCGTGTTTGGAGGACGAAGAATACTGAGTTACATCCCAAGAACACCACACCTACTGTGAAGCATGGGGGTGGAAACATCATGCTTTGGGGCTGTTTTTCTGCTAAGGGGACAGGACGATTGATCCGTGTTAAGGAAAGAATGAATGGGGCCATGTATCGTGAGATTTTGAGCCAAAACCTCCTTCCATCAGTGAGAGCTTTGAATGGTTGACCAAATACTTATTTTCCACCGTAATTTACTAATAAATTCTTTAAAATTCCTTCAATGTGAATTCCTGGATTTTTTTTTCACATTCTGTCTCTCACAGTTGAAGTGTACCTATGATGAAAATTACAGACCTCTGTCAACATTTTAAGTGGGAGAACTTGCACAATCGCTGGCTGACTGAATAGGTTTTTGCCCCACTGTGTATATATATATAACTATATATATACACACACATATATAGAGAGTAATAACTTGAAGTAAATAATTAAGAATAAAAATCAATTACAAACTAGAAATTCATTCAAATTTAACTAAAAGCTTAACTTTTTTATATTTGCATAGTATGTATATATTATTAATATATACAGATTAATATATATATATATATATATATATATATATATAGACCACCCTTTGCATATGTGGGATGATTCATAGCGTGTGTGTGTGTGTGTGTGTGTGTGTGTGTGTGTGTGTGTGTGTGTGTGTGTGTGTGTGTGTGTGTGTGTGTGTGTGTGTGTGTGTGTGTGTGTGTGTGTGTGTGTGTGTGTACGCAAACACTGCAGAGTAAATCACAGGGACAAAGGTTGGAGATATTTAGAGGCCATAAATCTAAAATATCAGCGTGTTTCCCAGCCTCATCTGACATTGCAACATCCCGGCTTATAAAATGTGACCCTTTGATGAATCGTCTTCAGAAATTAGCCACAAAAGGCCAACGGTCTTAACGGGCCTGAGCTAAATCCAACTCCACTCCCGCTCAAAGGTGCTTTATGGCCATGCAAATAGATATGTCATATTTCCTGGTCAGGTAAGGCGAGGGAGCGCCATCTTGCCTCAGCGCTGATGAAAGTGAGAACTGATCCTTTGGCACACTCAGGCCGACATGAGCAGGTTGTTGTTTTCTACTTGATGTGGGGAATGGAACTGAGGATGACTTAAACTTTTATTTTTGACTTTTTAATACAAACCCCGTTTCCATATGAGTTGGGAAATTGTGTTAGATGTAAATATAAACGGAATACAATGATTTGCAAATCCTTTTCAACCCATATTCAGTTGAATATGCTACAAAGACAACATATTTGATGTTTAAACTCATTAACTTTTTTGCAAATAATAATTAACTTAGAATTTCATGGCTGCAACACGTGCCAAAGTAGTTGGGAAAGGGCATGTTCACCACTGTGTTACATCACCTTTTCTTTTAACAACACTCAATAAACGTTTGGGAACTGAGGAAACTAATTGTTGAGGCTTTGAAAGTGGAATTCTTTCCCATTCTTGTTTTATGTAGAGCTTCAGTCGTTCAACAGTCCCCGTTGTCGTTTTTTCGCTCCATAATGAGCCACACATTTTCCATGGGAGAGAAGTCTGGAAAGTACCCGCACTCTTTTTTTATGAAGCCACGCTGTTGTAACACGTGCTGAATGTGGCTTGGCATTGTCTTGCTGAAATAAGCAGGGGCGTCCATGAAAAAGACGGCGCTTAGATGGCAGCATATGTTGTTCCAAAACCTGTATGTACCTTTCAGTATTAATGGTGCCTTCACAGATGTGTAAGTTACCCATGTCTTGGGCACTAATGCACCCCCATACCATCACACAAGCTGGCTTTTCAACTTTGCGTCGATAACAGTCTGGATGGTTCACTTCCCCTTTGGTCCGGATAACAGGATATCGAATATTGCCCCCAAAAAATTTAAATGTAGACTCGTCAGACCACGGAACACTTTTCCACTTTGCATCAGTCCATCTTAGATGATCTCAGGCCCAGAGAAGCCAACGGCGTTTCTGGATGTTGTTGATAAAGGATTTTCGTTTCGCATAGTAAAGTTTTAACTTGCACTTACAGATGCAGCGACGAACTGTAGTTACCGACAGTGGTTTTATGAAGGTATCCTGAGCCCATGTGGTGATATCCTTTACACACTGATGTCGCTTTTTGATACAGGGATCGAAGGTCACGGTCATTTAATGTTGGTTTTCAGCCTTGCTGCTTGCGTGCAGTGATTTCTCCAGATTCTCTGAACCTGTTGATGATTGTACGGACTTTTGATGGTGAAATCCCTAATTGTTTACTTCCTGCATGTATACCTAAGTAATATGTCAGCAGCCAAGAAGATGTTTTATAACCTGCAACTTTTTTGGGGAAGTGTTTCATTATAATTTGTATTCCAAAAATACTTTGCGAATTTATATATTGCCAAAAAAATTGTTTGAAAGGAAAATCGTGCTGAAAGACAGTAAAGGAGGACACATATGACGTCCAGCTTTTTGCGGGCCAAATAAAATGACGTCGAGGGCCAGATCTAGACCCCGGGCCTTGAATTTGACACCGGTGCACTAGACACTGCTGGCCACGCTATGGACTGGACTCTCACAATATTTTGTTGGATCCACTATGGACTGAACTTTCACTATTATGTTAGATCCACTTTGGACTGGACCTTCACTATTATGTTAGATCCACTATGGACTGGACTCTCACTATTATGTTAGATCCACTATGGACTGGACTCTCACTATTATGTTAGATCCACTATGGACTGGACTCTCACTATTATGTTAGATCCACTGAGGACTGGACTCTCATTATTATGTTAGATCCACTATGGACTGGACTTTCACTATAATGCTAGATCCACTAAGGACTGGACTCTCACTATTATGTTAGATCCACTATGGACTGGACTCGCACAATATTTTGTCGGATCCACTATGGACTGGACTTTCACTATTATGTTAGATCCACTTTGGACTGGACTCTCACTATTATGTTAGATCCACTATGGACTGGACTCTCACTATTATGTTAGATCCACTATGGACTGGACCCTCGCTATTATGTTAGATCCACTATGGACTGGACTCTCACTATTATGTTAGATCCACTATGGACTGGACTCTCACTATTCTGTTAGATCCACTATGGACTGGACTCACACTATTATGTTGGATCCACTATGGACTGGACTCTCACTATTACGTTAGATCCACTATAGACTGGACTCTCACAATATTTTGTTAGATCCACTATGGACTGGACTTAAAAAACATATTTTTGGCTGCTGACGTATTACGTAGGTATACGTGCAGGAAGTAAACAATTAGGGATTTCACCATCAAAAGTCCGTAAAATCATCAACAGGTTCAGCAAGGCTGAAAACCAACATTAAATGCCCATGAGTTTCAAACCCTCAGTCGGTACTGCATCAAAAAGTGACATCAGTGTGTAAAGGATATCACCATGTGGGCTCAGGATCACTTCATAAAACCACTGTCAGTAACTACAGTTCGACGCTGCATCTGTAAGTGCAAGTTAAAACTGTACCGTGCAAAGCCAAAAGCCATTTATCAACAACACCCAGAAACGCCGCCGGCTTGGCTGGGCCCAAGCTCATATAAAGTGGACTGATTTAAGGTGGAAAAGTCCTCTACGGTCTGACGAGTCAACATTTCAAATTGTTGGAAAAAGTGGACGTGGTCTCCACTGGACTAGAGAGGAAAAGAACCATTCAGACTGTTCTAGGCGCTGAGTGTAAAAGCCAGCATCTGTGATGGTATGGGGGTGTATTATCTATCAATCAATCAATCAATGTCTACTTATATAGCCCTAAATCACTAGTGTCTCAAAGAGCTGCACAAACCACTACGACATCCTCGGCAGGCCCACATAAGGGCAAGGAAAACTCACACCCAGTGGGACGTTGGTGACAATGATGACTATGAGAACCTTGGAGAGGAGGAAAGCAATGGATGTCGAGCGGGTCTAACATGATACTGTAAAAGTTCAATCCATAATGGATACAACACAGTCGCGAGAGTCCAGTCCAAAGCGGATCCAACACAGCAGCGAGAGTCCCGTTCACAGCGGAGCCAGCAGGAAACCATCCCAAGCGGAGGCGGATCAGCAGCGCAGAGATGTCCCCAGCCGATACACAGGCAAGCAGTACATGGCCACCGGATCGGACCGGACCCCCTCCACAAGGGAGAGTGGGACATAGAAGAAAAAGAAAAGAAACGGCAGATCAACTGGTCTAAAAAGGGAGTCTATTTATAGGCTAGAGTATACAAATGAGTTTCAAGGTGAGACTTAAATGCTTCTACTGAGGTGCCCGGCATGGGTAACTTACACATCTGTGAAGGCACCATTAATGATGAAAGGTACATACAGCTTTTAGAGCAACGTTATTTTGGACGCCCCTGCTTATTTCAGCAATTCAGCCAATAAATGCTTATTTAATGATTATTTGCAAAAAAAAATGAATTTTTTTTGTTGGAACATTAAATATCTTGTCTTTGCAGTCAGAATATAACTTGAAAAGGATATGCAAATTATTGTATTCTCTTTTTATTAACGAATTACACAACATGCCACTAAAACTGTCTCCTTGTAATCTGCTTTGCAGCCACACTGCAAAAAAAATATATATATTAATAATAATTCTCTTTCAACTCTGTGCACATGAAGTGTTTTTGTACGACTGAATTTTAGTCTGAAGTCTCACCCCTGCAGGAATGACAAAAAAAAATAAAAAAATGTTGGACAAGGTAGCGGGTCTGAATGTAATTTCTGGTTGCCGGGTGAATGGAGAAGAAGTCTGACAAAAGGCAGCAGATATGTGCTCGCCTTCCTTTGTCCACTTTTTCTTACTTTAAAGGACAGCAGGCGCCACAGAAAAGAAGTCTGAGTGCATTGAGAATATTTCTCCCCCCAACAGACATTTTTTGTTTGCAAGAAGGTTAGCAGAGAAGATGATGACGCAACAAAAGAGGGCTCCTTTTTAATAAAAGTCGCTCCTGCAGAGTAGTTTAGAAAAGCCAGAGAAAGGTGTGGTTTTTGGTCTTAGAACAGGATATCGGTATGCAACCCATTCTTTCTCCGGGGGTTTGATTGGGAAAGCAGTCGTTTTGTGCCCTTACCTTCATATTGTGGATGGACACGAGGGGCGTAGGATCCAAATTGGATCAGCACAGGGATGTGGAGTCCTCGCCGCACCCATTCCAGCACACGGGGGGACTCCGGGGACGCCTCGGCAGAGTCCGAGGGCGGAAAAGGACAGTCCAACTCTACCGTGCCTCTGACCGTTCCGCGTACCTCCGGTCCGTCTCCGTTGATAGAGCCTGCACAGTCAAGTCAATGTTCGGGATATTCAAATAATTGAATATCCCGAAGTGAAGTGAATTGAATTGCATTTATACAGCGCTTTTCTCTAGTGACTCAAAGCGCTTTACATAGTGAAACCCAATATCTAAGTTACATTTAAAGCAGTGTGGGTGCCACTGGGAGCAGGTGGGTAAAGTGTCTTGCCCAAGGACACAACGGCAGTGACTAGGATGGCGGAAGCGGGAATCGAACCACTAGCGTTCGATCGAACCCAGGTTAAGAACCACTGCTCTACAAGTAACAACTTCCGTTTCCGTGTTTGCTACCCGCTAGCTTCCAGGAAAGGCCCCTTTTTGTTTCTTGCTAGCTTTCATGCTAAAGACCCTTTTGTTTGTTATCCGCCTTGTGGGCGTCCTTTGTTAGTACCCTTTAGTTTGTTCTTATTCTAATATTTTAATTAAATCATGTTTTCTTGCAAAATGCCTCCCTCCTTCTCTGCATCTTGGGGTTCGTCAACAACAAACCGACAATTCTTTAATGTCCTTTCATGTTTGATATTTCCTTCTTAAACACATGCTTATGTGTGCTATGGCTATGAGGTTTTTTTCCCCCTGGTCTCAGTCCGGAGGCTCTGATTCTGATGAGTCTATCATTGTCTGCAAAGTTAACCACTTGATGTTCATGTATCGTTTGATTAACGGACTTATTGACTAGCTTAAAAGCTCAGAAAGAGAAAGCGAAAGAGATGAAAATATACTTACGGACGAGGCAAAAAAGCGTGGACACTGACAGAGAGAGAACGTACGACCTTCTCAACCCCATAGCTGTCACTCAAACCACCTGCATCGTACCCGATCTGTTGGCAAAAGACAGATAATTGTCAGGTTGACATAAATAACTTGGCGGCACAAACGAGCGTCTGTGGAAGAGCTACAGCTTGAGCTTCTATTTCTGTCGCCATTTTACAGAGAAGCTTCCACCTTTTTTTTTTTTTTTTTTTTTAATATATATAGCTTTCCAATGATTGGAATTCATCCCGCATCATTACACAAATGGCTACGGTTGCCTCTGCGGCCAAAAAACACCCCGGCCTTTATTTCCTTCTCCGAACAGCAAACGTCATAAACGTCACGTAAATCTCCCGAGTGTCATGTGCATAACGACGTCTGAGTGTTTTATTCGGGGAGCATCACTGAAGACGTTTGGCTCGTGCGGCCGAGAGAGTCAGCACTTAAGGACAAAAGTAAGTGGAGCTGCAGTCAAAGCATACCTTTAAGTCAGGGGTGTCCGAAGTGAGGCCGGGGGTCCATTTGCGGCCCGCAGCTAAATTGTTTACCGGCCCGCCACACATTCTGGAAATTTTATTGCAAAGTTGCTATTTTTTCCACACAAAGTTTATTTGTTTTGTCAATCAATCAACCAATGCTTATTTATATAGCCCTAAATCACAAGTGTCTCAAAGGGCTGCACAAACAACATCCATCCATCCATCCACATTTTCTACCGCTTATTCCCTTTTGGGGTCGCGGGCGCCTATCTCAGCTACAATCGGGCGGAAGGCGGGGTACCCCCTGGACAAGTCGCCACCTCATCGCAGGGCCAACACAGATAGACAGACAACATTCACACTCACATTCACACACTAGGGCCAATTTAGTGTTACCAATCAACCTATCCCCAGGTGCATGTCTTTGGAAGTGGGAGGAAGCCGGAGTACCCGGAGGGAACCCACGCATTCACGGGGAGAACATGCAAACTCCACACAGAAAGATCCCGAGCCTGGATTTGAACCCAGGACTGCAGGACCTTCGTATTGTGAGGCAGACGCACTAACCCCTCTTCCACCGTGAAGCCCTGCACAAACTACAATGAACTCTAAATGTTTTCCTCTTTATTTTAACTTGGGGCGACATAGCTCGGTTGGTAGAGTGGCCAGTCCAGCAACTTGAGGGTTGCAGGTTGGATTCCCGCTTCTGCCATCCTAGTCACTGCCGTTGTGTCCTTGGGCAAGACACTTTACCCACCTGCTCCCAGTGCCACCCACACTGCTTTAAATGGAACTTAGATATTGGGTGTCACTATGTAAAGCGCTTTGAGTCACTAGAGAAAAAGTGCTATATAAATAAAATTCACTTCACTTTTGTTATGGAGATGAAAGAAGGCCGTGTTAAAAAAAAAAGTATATTTTAATGAATTATTGAGCTATTCAAAGCTCCAATTACTTCAAATATTTTACTTGCAAAATGTTTTATGTGGAAAATATTGCATATATTGTGTGTTTGCTATATAAATACAATGTTGTCTTTGACAAAAGAGCATAACACAAACAAAATAGTTCAAACGTGAAATCCACAGATATATTTGAAGTTGATCTCGTAATTTAAGTGTTGAAAGTAAAAAAATTATAATAGAGGGGCGGTTTAGCTCGGATGGTAGAGTGGCCATGTCAGCAACTTGAGGGTTGCAGGTTCGATTCCCGCTTGTGCCATCCTAGTCACTGCTGTTGTGTCCTTGGGCAAGACACTTTACCCACCTGCTCCCAGTGCCACCCACACTGCTTTAAATGTAACTTAGATATTGGGTGTCACTATGTAAAGCGCTTTGAGTCACTAGAGAAAAGTGCTATATAAATAAAATTCACTTTTGTTATGTTGGAGTTTTCTTTTTAAATTGTATTTTCACAATACGCCGTGAAACAACCATTACTATGGATTTAAAATTAAAATAAACATACCACATTTTGTTATCTTACAGCCTTATTTCAAAATTGAATAAATTGTTGTTTTTTTATTGTCTATCTTAATTTTTATTTTGTCATTGCTCAAAAAAAAAATGTGTTCAATCAATCAATCAATCAATCAATGTTAACTTATATAGCCCTAAATCACTAGTGTCTCAAAGGGCTGCACAAACCACTACGACATCCTCGGTAGGCCCACATAAGGGCAAGGAAAAACTCACACCCAGTGGGACGTCGGTGACAACGATGACTATGAGAACCTTGGAGAGGAGGAAAGCAATGGATGTCGAGCGGGTCTAACATGATACTGTGAATCAGTCCATAATGGATCCAACACAGTCGCAAGAGTCCAGTTCAAAGCGGATCCAACACAGCAGCGAGTCCCGCTCACAGCGGAGCCAGCAGGAAACCATCCCAAGCGGAGGCGGATCAGCAGCCGATACACAGGCGAGCAGTACATGGCCACCGGATCGGACCGGACCCCCTCCACAAGGGAGAGTGGGACATAGGAGAAAAAGAAAAGAAGCGGCAGATCAACTGGTCTAAAAAGGAGGTCTATTTAAAGGCTAGAGTATACAAATGAGTTTTAAGGTGAGACTTAAATGCTTCTACTGAGGTAGCATCTCGAACTGTTACCGGGAGGGCATTCCAGAGTACTGGAGCCCGAACGGAAAATGCTCTATAGCCCGCAGACTTTTTTTGGGCTTTGGGAATCACTAATAAGCCGGAGTCCTTTGAACGCAGATTTCTTGCCGGGACATATGGTACAATACAATCGGCAAGATAGGCTGGAGCTAGACCGTGTAGTATTTTATACGTAAGTAGTAAAACCTTAAAGTCACATCTTAAGTGCACAGGATGCCCGTGCAGGTGAGTCAGTACAGGTATATATGTATGTATATATGTATATAAAGGTATATACAGTATAGGTATATATGTATGTATATATGTATATAAAGGTATATACAGTATAGGTATATATGTATGTATATATGTATATAAAGGTATATACAGTATATGTATATATGTATGTATATATGTATATAAAGGTATATACAGTATAGGTATATATGTATGTATATATGTATATAAAGGTATATACAGTATAGGTATATATGTATGTATATATGTATATAAAGGTATATACAGTATAGGTATATATGTATGTATATATGTATATAAAGGTATATACAGTACAGGCGTAATATGATCAAACTTTCTTGTTCTTGACAAAAGTCTAGCAGCCGCATTTTGTACCAACTGTAATCTTTTAATGCTAGACATGGGGAGACCCGAAAATAATACGTTACAGTAATCGAGACGAGACGTAACAAACGCATGGATAATTATCTCGGTGTCTTTAGTGGACAAAATGGAGCGAATTTTAGCGATATTACGGAGATGAAAGAAGGCCGTGTTAAAAAAAAATTATATTTTAATGAATTATTGACCTATTCAAAGCTCCAATTACTTCAAATATTTCACTTGCAAAATGTTTTATGTGGAAAATATTGCATATATTGTGTGTTTGCCATATAAATACAATGTTGTCTTTGACAAAAGAGCATAACACAAACAAAATAGTTCAAACGTGAAATCCACAGATATATTTGAAGTTGATCTCGTAATTTAAGTGTTGAAAGTAAAAAAATAATAATAGAGGGGCGGTTTAGCTCGGTTGGTAGAGTGGCCGTGCCAGCAACTTGAGGGTTGCAGGTTCGATTCCCGCTTCTGCCAACCTAGTCACTGCCGTTGTGTCCTTGGGCAAGACACTTTACCCACCTGCTCCCAGTGCCACCCACACTGGTTTTAATGTAACTTAGATATTGGGTTGCACTATGTAAAGCGCTTTGAGTCACTTGAGAAAAGTGCTATATAAATAAAATTCACTTTTGTTATGTTGGAGTTTTCTTTTTAAATTGTATTTTTACAATACGCTGTGAAACAACCATTACTATGGATTTGAAATTAAAATATACATACCACATTTTGTTATCTTACAGCCTTGTTTAAAAATTGAATAAATTGTAGTTTTTTTACTGTCTATCTTTATTTTTCTTTTTTTGTCATTGCTCCAAAAAAAAAGTGTGAAAAAAAATCTATATTATAATGAATTATTGAGCTATTCAAAGCTCCAATTACTTCAAATATAAAATGTTTTATGTGGAAAATATTGTGAAGTGAATTATATTTATATAGCGCTTTTCTCTAGTGACTCAAAGCGCTTTACATAGTGAAACCCAATATCTAAGTTACATTTAAAGCAGTGTGGGTGGCACTGGGAGCAGGTGGGTAAAGTGTCTTGCCCAAGGGCACAACGGCAGTGACTAGGTTGGCACGAGCGGGAATCGAACCAGCAACCCTCAAGTTGCTGGCACGGCCACTCTACCAACCGAGTTATGCCGCCCCAATATATTGTGTGTTTGCCATATAAATACAATGTTGTCTTTGACAAAAGAGCATAAAACAAACAAAATAGTTCAAATGTGAAATTGACAGATATATTTGAATTTGATCTCGTAATTTAAGTGTTGAAAGTAAAAAAAAAATTAGAATAATCATACGAATGTATCACTTTATGATACATTTAGTGGGATTTTATTTATCTTTTCTCTGTTATTACTCAAAAATAATAATTAATTAAAATCAATGGTGTCCTGCATTATTGATCTTTTTAGGGCTCCTGTTACTTCACATCAAACATTGCTTTTTGTATGTTTTAGGCGGTGGGGGAAATACTGGAAATTTCAGTTTTACTATAAAAAACAAATTTGTCTTTGACAAAAAAGGCTTTTTTTTTTTTTTACTTTTTATCAACCTGAAGTTGAAACAGAGATTTAGTGTAAACATTAAATAAAAAAGTTAAAAAAAATTATAATTTGACTTGTTTTTAACATTTTAATGACTGAGACCCTTTATGGTCCTCAGGAGCCTTAAAAGTAAAAAAAAATTTAAAAATCCATATATTTTGTTATGGTTTGAAAATGACAAATATCAAAATGGCCGCAGCATGGTTTAATTTTCTGTGTGCGGCCCTCAGTGGAAAAAGTTTGGACACCCCTGGTTTAATTTTACCCTGTTAGCCTCAAAGCTAAAGTCCCATTTCCTCTCATATCTGAGATGTCGGTTTACTGTAAACCAGTACTTTGGTGCCGGGACCACAATGTATTTTGATACTTTTCTAAATAAAGGGGACCACCAAAAAATGGCATTATTGTGTTTATTTTAACAAAAAATCTTAGGGTACATGAAACATATGTTTACTATTGCAATTAAAACCTTAAATAAAATAGTGAACATACTAGACAACTTGTCTTTTAGTAGTAAGTAAACAAACAAAGACTCCTAATTAGTCTGCAGTAACATATTGTGTCATTTATACACCTATTATTTTGTCAATATTATGAGGGACAAACTGTAAAAAATTATTATTGATCTACTTTTTCATTTACTGCTTATTTTCTGTTTCAACATGTTTGTGGAGAGACAGAGCCGACGGCGGGGCGGGACACGCTTTGGCCCGGCTAAAGATGGCGGCCAGGAGGCAGCGTATGCAGTGGAACAAAGAGGCGGGGCGTGCCTGGAAGGACGCCGCCATAATCTGCCTATCTCCTCGCAGCGTTTAAGAGGGGAGAAGGAGGAAGGAGCGAGGGAGAGAGTTGGAGTGTCCACAGGAGAAGAGAAACGACAACAAAAGACCGAGTGAAGAATGAGCCCCAGGCGAAGACGACGTCACCGGCAGCTGAAAAGCTGGCCGAGACGAGGAGCGGAGGAGACTTTGACGCTTCAATATTTGAAGCGTCAATGTCGATCGGGCTGCTCCTCCCAATGGAAAGGAGCCAAATGAGGTGGTTCGGGCATCTGGTCAGGATGCCACCCGAATACCTGGGGCATGTCCAACCGTTAGGAAGCTAACAGGGAAGACCCAGGACACGTTGGGAAGACTATGTCTTCCGGCTGGCCTGGGAACGCCTCGGGACCCCCCGGGACGAGCTGGACCAAGTGGCTGGGGACAGGGAAGTCATCCGGGAGGAGCTCAAAGTAAAGCCGCAGCTCCTCCCAATGGAGAGGAGCGAGATGAGGTGGTTCGGGCATCTGGTCAGGATGCCACCGAATGCCTCCCTAGAGAGGTGTTTTGGCCACGGGGAAGACCCAGGACACGTTGGGAAGACTATGTCTCCCGGCTGGCCTGGGAACGCCTCTGGATCCCCCGGGAGGAGCTCGACCAAGTGGCTGGGGACAGGGAAGTCTGCGACCCGACCTCAGATAAGCAGAAGAAGATGGATGGATGGATGGATGACTTTCTTACTTTCCTTTGTGCTCCTCCCATCCGGGAGATGAGGTGGTTCGGGCATCTGGTCAGGATGACATCTGAACGCCGCCCTTTGGGAGGTGTTTCGGCCACGTCCGACTGCTAGGAGGGCATGGAGAAGACCCGGACACGTTGGGAAGGCTATGTCCCCGGGCTGGCCTGGGAACGCTTCTGGAGGAGCTGGATCAAGGGGCTGGGGACAGGGAAGTCTGCGACCCGACCTCGGATAAGCAGAAGAAGATGGATGGATGGATGGATGGATGGATGACTCTCTTACTTTACTTTGAGCTCCTCCCATCCGGGAGATGAGGTGGTTCGGGCATTCGGTCAGGATGCCACCTGAACGCCTCCCTTTGGGAGGTGTTTCGGCCACGTCCGACTGCTAGGAGGCCACGGAGAAGACCCAGGACATGTTGGGAATCCCCCGGCTGGCCTGGGAACGCCTCGGGAGGAGCTGGACCAAGTGGCTGGGGACAGGGAAGTCTGCGACCAGACCTCGGATAAGCAGAAGATGGATGGATGGATGGATGGATGGATGACTTTCTTACTTTACTTTGTGCTCCTCCCATCCGGGAGATGAGGTGGTTCGGGCATCTGATCAGGATGCCACTCCTATTAGTCGGCCAAGTCCGACTAATAGGAGGCTACGGAGAAGACTGAGGACACGTTGGGAAGACTATGTCTCCCGGCTGGCCTTGGAACGCCTCGGGATCCCCCGGGAGGAGCCGGACTAAGTGGCTGGGGACAGGGAAGTATGCGACCCGACCTTGGATAAGCAGAAGAAGATGGATGGATGGATGACTTCTTACTTTACTTTGAGCTCCTCCCGTATGGGAGGAGCTCAAAGTAAAGCCGCTGCTCCTCCCAATGGACAGGAGCCAGATGAGGTGGTTCGGGCATCTGGTCAGGATGCCACCTGAACGCCTCCCTTTGGGAGGTGTTTCGGCCAAGTCCGACTAATAGGAGGCTACAGAGAAGACTGAGGACACGTTGGGAAGACTATGTCTCCCGGCTGGCCTGGGAACGCCTCGGGATCCCTCGGGAGGAGCTGGATCAAGTGGCTTGGGACAGGGAAGTCTGCGACTCGACCTTGGATAAGCAGAAGATGGATGGATGGGTGACTTTCTTACTTTACTTTGTGCTCCTCCCATCCGGGAGATGAGGTGGTTCGGGCATCTGGTCAGGATGCCACCCGAACGCCTCTCTAGGGAGGTGTCTTAGCCACGTCTGACTGGTAGGAGGCCACCCAGGACACGTTGGGAAGACTATGTTTCCCGGCTGGCCTGGGAACGCCTCGGGATCCTCCGGGAGGAGCTGGACCAAGTGGCTGGGGACAGAGAAGTCTGCAACCCGACCTCGAATAAGCAGAAGAAGATGGATGACTTTCTTACTTTACTTTGTGCTCCTCCTATCCGGGAGATGAGGTGGTTCGGGCATCTGGTCAGGATGCCACCCGAACGCCTCCCTAGGGAGGTGTTTTGGCCACGTCCGACTGCTAGGAGGCCACGGGGAAGACCCAGGACACGTCGGGAAGACTATGTCTCCCTGCTGGCCTGGGAACGCCTCGGGATCCCCTGGGAGGAGCTGGACCAAGTGGCTGGGGACAGGGAAGTCTGCGACCCGACCTCGGAAGACTATGGATGGATGGATGTCTTACTTACTTGTATCAAAAGTAATACATGCCCACATTTGTTTTAGTTAGCGGCAAAATATTAAGTACGAATGTTCCGTAATCTTCCAAAATCCTTTTCTCCGTCTGGAGCTGCAGACCTAACACCAGCACCTCACAACAGGAGTGCGATGAAAGAACATTTGACGGCAATATTTTCAATACTCCCCGCAGCCCGTCAAGGACATAGACAGGTTGCGTAACACCAAGGAGCTGCAAATACACAAGCGCTTAGACAGAATGCTTCAGAACCGTCGCTACTTGTAACGTCAGCAAAAGGTTTCCACGCACTAGACCCTTTTTTTTCCACAGCCCTCCGTGAAGTAAAAGTCACATTGAGGAGAACACACAAAGGGATAACAACGCAGATCAAGAGCCGTCCTCCCCTGACGAGTGGGAGTCCCGGAGTGTTGTTGCTCCTATTGTCTCTTAATGACACAATACCCTCCGTAAAGGTTAATAAAGTCCGATCCGTGCTCCCGACAACAGGGAATTGACTTGATGGCGCCGGTGTCGTCAAAGCGTGATGGTTCTACGCCCCAACAGACATGCTGTCAGCTGTGAGCAAGGCAGGAAAACAATGCGGTCCCCGTGCGACCGTGAATTAGCATCTGCTTGAAAGGAACCGAGCGCCGGCCCTTTTTATACAACAGAGGCCAGAAGCAGCAACAAAGGAGATTAATTGAGTGGCGAACTCGGCGAATTTAAACCATTCAGGCAAGTCATTTGCTGCCATCCATCCATCCATTTTCTACCGCTTATTCCCTTTCGGGGTTGCGGGGGGCGCTGGCGCCTATCTCAGCTACAATCGGGCGGAAGGCGGGGTACACCCTGGACAAGTCGCCGCCTCATCGCAGGGCCAACACAGATAGACAGCAATTAATCAAAATTCAACAGCGTGATTACCGTATTTCCTTGAATTGCCGCCGGGGCGCTAATTAATTCAAAACCTCTTCTCACTCCGGCGCTTACCAAAGGCATGCGGTAAATTTAGGCCTGCGCTTATAAATTTGAGTGTGATGTAAGGATTCCATCATGAAAAGCACATTTAATTAAAAAAAACGTTAAATGCTTTTTATCAGGCAGAGGTGGCATCGAGACAACATGTCTCTTTTTAAAAGTGAAAGGAAGAGGGCATTGATGCACTCTTTGTACATACCGTATTTTCCGGACCATGGGGCGCACCGGATTTTAAGGCCCAGTGCCAATGAGCAGGTCTAGTCAGGTCTATTTTCATAAAAAAAGGCGCATACCGTTATTCCTTGAATTGAACTAATTAATTTATAACCTCTTCTCACGCCGGCGCTTACCAAAGGCATGCGGTAAATTTAGGCCTGCGCTTATACATTTGAGTGTGATGTAAGGATGCCATCATGAAAAGCACATTTAATAAAAAAAAACCGTTATTAAGGTCTTACATTTACTTATAAATGAATCCTTCTGATCAAAAGCATCGATAACTTGTTTATAGAAGTCTTCCTTATCTTTCTTCTGATGGAGATTTTCCTTTATTACCTCCTGCTTCGATTGAAAATCCAGTTTAGAAAACGATTTTATTTTAGATATGTAATCCCCCATGTTAAAAGTGCAAGCGAGAGGAAAGAATAAAGGATCGCTGCTCACTCTTGCTGCTTGTTGTCACTTCTTCTGCAGCCGAGTCGTCGCAAGAAGGATCACTAGCGCCCTCTACCACCAGGAGGCGGGAGTCATTTAATGACTCATATTTGACACACGCAGCTACGGTATATTAATAAAACATAGCTGCTTACTGTTCTTTTTAGCATATTCAATAGCTCGGACTTTAAATCCTACTGAATAGCTCTTCATCTTCTTCCCTTTATGCGATTTCAAATGATTGAAATCAGCCTCCTCCATTTTGAAAATGATGACAGGCGAAGTGTCACTCGTGACGTGACGAGTTTGACCCGGCGGAAATTCAAGGAAATAGGGTAATCTTCTTTTTTCAAATCGTTTGCCAGCACTATCAAGTGGGCAAGAACATCCTGTGCTGACTGAGTCATTAGTTTATCTTTAATATTCCATCCATCCATCCATTTTCTACCGCTTATTCCCTTTTGGGGTCGCGGGGGGCGCTGGCGCCTATCTCAGCTACAATCGGGCGGAAGGTGGGGTACACCCTGGACAAGTCGCCACCTCATGCAGGGCCAACTCTTTAATATTCGATTTCTGAAATTATATTGACATTGGACATGAAAAAAGGTGCAGTCGTGATCAAAAGTGTACATACACTTGTGTGGAGGTTGGGTTCCTCGGACCACCAAACATTGTTACAAGAGCCCGGATCGGGGTTACGACACCATTTTATTTTTCCTCACAAGGTGCGAGTGTTCTACTTTCCAGCAAAATGTTTTTTCTCTGTCCGTGTCTCGCTATCTCTCTCCCTCTCTCTCACACAATCCCACTCCAACTCCTACAACGTGTCTCACCCGACTGCTGCTAATAAAGGCGATAGGGGATTAGATAACAAGGCCCACCTGGGCCATCCGCTCACCTGTAGCTGTCTTCGGCCGGTCCTTGCACACCCCGTTCCCCGGCAGGCCCGCAGGCCACGCCCTTACCCCCTCCACAACTTGTAAAGAACATAATGTCATGGCTGTCTTGAGTTTCCAATACTTTCTACAACTCTTATTGTGTTGTGATAGAGTGACTGGAGCACATACTTGTTGGTCACAAAAAACATTCATGAAGTTTTCTTCTTTTATGAATGTATTATGAGTCTACTGAAAATGTGAGCAAATCAAAAGTATACATACAGCAATGTTAATATTTGCTTACATGTCCCGCGACCCCAAAAGGGAATAAGCGGTAGCAAATGGATGGATGTCCCTTGGCAATTTTCACTGCAATAAGGCGTTTTTGGTAGCCATCCACAAACTTCTGCTTCAATTTTTGACCACTCCTCTGGACAAAATTGGTGCAGTTCAGCTAAATGTGTTAGTTTTCCGACATGGACTTGTTTCTTCAGCATTGTCCACACGCCAGGACTTTGGCAAGGCCATTCTTAAACCTTCACTCTAGCCTGATTTAGCCATTCCTTTACCACTTTTGACGTGTGTTTGGGGTCATTGTCCTGTTGGAACACCCAACTGCGCCCAAGACCCAACCTCCGGGATGAAGATTTTAGCTTGTCCTGAAGAATTTGGAGGTAATCCTCCTTTTTGATTGTCCCATTTACTCTCTATAGAGCACCAGTTCCATTGGCTAGCAAACCAGGCTCAGAGCATAATACTAGGACAACCATGCTGGACGGAATGCATGGTGTTCCTGGGATTAAAGGCCTCCACTTTTCTCCTCCAAACATATCGCTGGGTATTATGGCCAAACAGCTCAATTTTTGTTTCATCTGACCACAGAACTTTCCTCCAAGAGGTCTTATCTTTGCCCATGTGATGTCAGATGAAAACAATTGAGCTGCTTGGCCACGATACCCATGTTACCCACATGTTACATAGAATCAACAAAACTTGCAACAGAGGGAAGGGAGTGGGAAGCTGTTTAACCATTACTCAGCCGTCCATCGCCCCTAAGGGGAATCAAGAATATTATACAGTATCAAAATAGAGATTTTAGGCCATGTCACCTATCCATACTAGCCAGTGGTGTTGCTGTTGTATTTGTTGACTTGAAAAAAATCAAATCGAGCAACTGATATCAACACAATGCCGTGCAAGAAAAAAAATCAGAGAAGCAACACTACAGATACAAGACCAGGTCATTCAATATTTCAAGTATAAAGTACCGGCTCATTCTTTCTTCTGCCAAACTACTGTTGCAGGCCAAGACTTCCCATTTGAGCAAAGTTGCCTCAAGTTGACCTGAGTGGGTGACCTAGTCTAGTCTGCCATGATGTGGGATGTGAGTTTCTTAAGTGTGTGTGAAAAGTACAACCGAAGAGAAAGTTAAGATTAAAATAAGAGGAGCCTCTGCTACTCCACATGGAGAGGAACCAGATAAGGTGGCTCAGGATGCCACCCGGACGCCTCCCCTAGGGAGGTGTTTAGGGCACGTCCGACCAGTAGGAGGCCACGGGGAAGACCCAGAACACGTTGGGAAGACTATGTCACCCGACTGGCCTGGGAACGCCTCAGGATCCCCCGGGAGGAGCTGGACGAAGTGGCTGGGGAGAGAGAGGTCTGGGCTTCCCTGCTTAGGCTGCTGCCCCCGCGACCTGACGTCGGATAAGCAAAAGAAGATGGATGGATGGACAAAATCTTATTTTTTCTAAACTCAGGAAATACGTCCCTGGACACATGAGGACTTTGAATATGATCAATGTACAAACCCTGTTTCCATATGAGTTGGGAAATTGTGTTAGATGTAAATATAAACTGAATGCAAATTATTTTCAACCCGTATTCAGTTGAATATGCTACAAAGACAACATATTTGATGTTCAAACTGATAAACTTTTTTTTTTTCCAAATAATCATTAACTTTAGATATTTGATGCCAGCAACACGTGACAAAGAAGTTGGGAAAGGTGGCAATAAATACTGAGAAAGTTGAGAAATGCTCATCAAACAGTTATTTGGAACATCCCACAGGTGTGCAGGCTAATTGGGAACAGGTGGGTGCCATGATTGGGTATAAAAGCAGCTTCCATGAAGTGCTAAGCAATTCACGAACAAGAATGGGGCGAGGGTCACTAATTTGTAAGCAAATTGTTGAACAGTTTTAGAACAACATTTCTTAACGAGTTATTGCAAGAAATTTAGGGACTTTACCATCTACGGTCCGTAAAATCATCAAAAAGTTCAGAGAATCTGGAGAAATCACTGCACGTAAGCGATGATATTACGGACTTTTGATCCCTCAGGCGATACTGCATCAAAAACGGACATCAGTGTGTAAAGGATATCATCACACGGGCTCAGGAACACTTCATAAAACCACTGTCAGTAACTACAGTTGGTCGCTACATCTGTAAGTGCAAGTTAAAACTCTAATATGCAAAGCAAAAGCGTTTTATCAACAACACCCATGAATGCCGCTGGCTTTGCCGGGCCTGAGATCATCTAAGATGCAAAGTGGAAAGGTGTTCTGTGGTCCGACGAGTCCACATTTCAAATTATATTTGGAAACGGAGTACGTGATGTCGTCCAGAACAAAGAGGAAAATAACCATCCGGATTGTTATAGGCGCAAAGTTGAAAAGCCAGCATCTGTGATGGTATGGGGGTGTATTAGTGCCCAAGGCATGGGTAACTTACACATCTGTGAAGGCACCATTAATGCTGAAAGGTACATACAGGTTTCGGAGCAACATATGTTGTCATCCAAGCAACGTTATCATGGACGCCCCTGCTTATTTCAGCAAGACAAGTTTTAAAACAGCGTGGCTTTGTAAAAAAAAAAAAAAGAAAAAAGAATGCGGGTACTTTCCTGGCCCATCTGCAGTCCAGACCTGTCTCCCATGGAAAATGTGTGGCGCATTATGAAGCGTAAAATACGACAGCGGAGACCCCGGACTGTTGAACGACTGAAGCTCTACATAAAACAAGAATGGGAAAAAATTCCACTTTCAAAGCTTCAACAATTAGTTTCCTCAGTTCCCAAACGTTTATTGAGTGTTGTTAAAAGAAAAGGTGATGTAACACAGTGGTGAACATGCCCTTTCCCAACTACTTTTGCACAAGTTGCAGCCATGAAATTCTAAGTTAATTCTTATTTGCAAAAAAAAATAAAGTTTATGAGTTTGAACATTAAATATCTTGTCTTTGTGGTGCATTCAATTGAATATGGGTTGAAAAGGATTTGCATTCCGTTTATATTTACATCAAACACAATTTCCCAACTCATACGGAAACGGGGTTTGTATGATCCTGTAACTATTTGGTAATCGGATCGATACCTACATTTGTGGTATCATCCACAACTGATGTAAAGTATCAAAGAAGAGAATAATAAGTGATTACTACTTTTTAACATAAGTGTAGATAGAATATGTTAAAATGGAAAGTAAGCAGATATTAAAAGTAAATGAACAAGTGGTTTAATAATTCATTTTTACAGTTTTTCCTTAATAATGTTGACAAAATAATAGGTGTATAAATGACAATTAGGAGCCATTGTTTGTTTACTTACTACTAAAAGACAAGTTGTCTATTAAATTCACTATTTTATTTAAGGACTAAATTACAATGATAAACATATGTTTAATGCAGGGGTGTCCAAAGTGCGGCCCGGGGGCCATTTGCGGCCCGCAGGTCATTTTTTAACGGCCCTAAGCACATTCTAACAATACGATAAAAAAAAAGAAAAAACAGAAAAAGTGGTATAAAAGAGTAAACAGGTGTAATGTGACAAGAAAATGTTGCAATGTTTACTCTAATAACACAAAGCTGCCATGAAGGCTGTTGTTTTCTTTAAAAAAAAAAAAAAAAAATCAAAATCAATGTCACATTAAATATTCCACTTTGAGATATTTTGGGGGAAAATGTTGCATACATGCACCTGGGGATAGGTTGATTGGCAACACTAAATTGGCCCTAGTGTGTGAATGTGAGTGTGAATGTTGTCTGTCTATCTGTGTTGGCCCTGCGATGAGGTGGCGACTTGTCCAGGGTGTACCCTGCCTTCCGCCCGATTGTAGCTGAGATAGGCGCCAGCGCCCCCCGCGACCCCAAAAGGGAATAAGCGGTAGAAAATGGATGGACGGATTTTGTGTCTGCCATATAAAAAACAAAGTTTTTTTTTTCTAAAAACATAAACAACAATAAAAGTTATTATAATTGAAAGATGGATCTGAAGTTGACGATTGTGTTTAAAGTAAACAGTAAAAAAAATATATATAATTTTTTTTAATGCGTAGGACCCTTTTGGATCCCCAATAATTTTAGTGCGATTTTTTTTGGTGTGTGTGTCATTACTAAAAAAAATAATAAATTGAAATCAATGTGTTGACATTTTTAAGGCTCCAATTATTCTATAATCTCAAATAGTCCACTTTAAAATTCTATTTGGGGAAACTATTACATATTTTGTGTGTTTTTTCCATAATAAAACTGGGTTTTCTTTGACAAAAAAAGAGCATACAACTTAAATATTTAAAAACGTTATATTGACAGATAGACTTAATGTTGATCTAGAGATTTAAACCTTGAATAACAATAATATAAAATGACACATTTTAAATATGTTTTTGACCAAAATCCTTTGGGGTCTCTGAGATGAAGCCTGAGTGGAGGCTTAAATGTATATTTTTACACATATATTGTATTGGTTTTTTAAATAAAAACATATCAGATTTTTCAGTTTGCGGCCCTCAGTGGAAAAAGTTAGGACACCCCTGGTTTAAAGTATCCTTGGATTTTTTGTTAAAATAAAGACAATAATGCCATTTTTTGTGCTTCCCTTTATTTAGAAAAGTATCGAAATACATTTTGGTGCTGGTATCAAAATATTGTTATCCGTACAACCCTAGTTTGAACTAAATCCAGATGAAAAGCAGCGGCCTACAGTGATATTTTTTAATAGAACCATCTAATAGCAATCCTTGTGAAAGAAGACAACTTTTCAACGCTTTGTGACGGGGCCAACATGCATAGCAAAAGGTGTTTAATTGGTGAGCAAGATTTTGATGGACACTTTTCTTCCACCACCCCCGGGAGACGAGAGAGGAAATTAAATTGTTTTTTTTTTTAGCTGGGGAATTGCAGAAAGTTGTCAGCACAGGTGTCTGAAAGAACCAGAACAAGGCGAAAAGTCATAAATCTTATGAGGAAATAATAACTCGTTCTCCATCTAATCTGCATTAGGGAGTCAAAGTTGTGTGTCTGGATTGTTGTTGTCTGCCACAATGTCAACGGGACAAATGCATCGCAATATTGCCACGGATTTTATGCAACCATGTCCTTCCTGCAACCGTACTGAGAAGCCACATGTATGGAAACAATACAATCAACAAAATATCATACATGCAATGAGTTATGTTTATGTACAAAACTCAAAACCAGTCACTTTGTGTAAATGGTAATTAAATACAATGATTTGCAAATCCTTTTCAACATATATTCAATCAAACAGACTGCAAAGACAAGATTCTTAACGTTCAAACTGAGAAGCTTTGTTATTTTTGGCAAATTTTAGCTCATTTGGAATTTGGGGCCTGCGACATGTTTCAAAAAAGCTGGCACAAGTGGCAAAAAAGACTGAAAAAGTTGAGGAATGCTAATCAAACACTTATTAGGAACAACCCATAGGTGAACAGGTGGGTGACGTGATTGGGTAAATAAATAAATAAATGGGTTGTACTTGTACAGCGCTTTTCTACCTTCAAGGTACTCAAAGCGCTTTGACACTACTTCCACATTTACCCATTCACACACACATTCACACTCTGATGGAGGGAGCTGCCATGCAAGGCGCCAACCAGCACCCATCAGAAGCAAGGGTGAAGTGTCTTGCTCAGGACACAACGGACGTGACGAGGTTGGTACTAGGTGGGAATTGAACCAGGGACGCTTGGGATGCGCACGGCCACTCTTCCACTGCGCCACGCCGTCCCGGTATAAAAGAAGCTTCCATGAAATGCTCAGTCATTCACAAACACGGACGAGCAAATTGTTCAAGAACAACGTTTCTCGACCAGCTATTGCAAGGACATTAGGGATTTCACCACCCACGGTCCGTAATATCATCAAAAGGTTCAGAGATTCGGGAGAAATCACTGCATGTGAGCAGCAAGGCCGAAAACTAACATTGACTGCCCGTGACTTTCGATCCCTCAGGCGGTACTGCATCAAAAAGCGACATCGGTGTGTAAAGGATATCGCCACATGGGCTCAGGAACACTTCAGAAAACCACTGCCAGTAACTACATTTTGTCGCTACATCTGTCAGTGCAAGTTAAAACTCTACTATGCAAAGCCAAAGACATTTATCAACAACACCCAGAAATGCCGCCGGCTTTGCTGGGTCCGAGCTCATCTAAGATGGACTGATGCAAAGTGGAAAAATGTTCCGTGGTCTGACAAGGCCGCATTTTTGGAAACTGTGGACGTCGTGTCCTCTGGACCAAAGAGGAAAAGAACCATCCGGGCTGTTATAGACGTAATGTTGAAAATCCAGCATCTGTGATGGTATGGGGGTGCATTAGTGCCCAAGGCATGGGTAACTTACACATCTGTGAAGGCACCATTAATGTTGAAAGGTATTGGAGCCACATATGTTGCCAACCAAGCAACGTTATCATGGACGCCCCTGCTTATGTCAGCAAGACAATGCCAAGCCACGTGTTACAACAGCGTGGCTTCGTAGTAAAAGAGTGCAGGTACTAGACTGGCCTGCCTGTAGTCCAGACCTGTCTCCCATTGAAAATGTGGGGCACAATATGAAGCCTAAAATACCACAAGGAGACCACGGACTGTTGAACAACTTAAGTTGTACATCAAGCAAGAATGAGAAAGAATTTTGCCTGAAAATCTTCAAAAATGTGTCTTCTCAGTTCCCAAACGTTTACTGAGTGTTGTTAAAAGGAAAGGCCATGTAACACAGTGGTAAAAATGTTAGTGACAACTTTTTTGCAATGTGTTGATGCCATTAAATTCTACGTTAATGATTATTTGCCCAAAAAAATAAGTTTCTTAGTGTGAACATGAAATATCTTGTATTTGCAAGTTGAAAAAGATTTGCAAATCCTCGTATTCTCTTTTTATTCACGAATTACACAATGTGCCAACTTCACTGGTTTGGGGTTTTGTAATCAATTCTGTGTCTTTTGTTTTTATCAATAAAACCAAGACAATTTATTTTTTTTCAAAATTTGTTTCTAGATTTAAAACAAACCAAAACAAAAGAATAACAAATACTTTTTTCCAATTTTCAACATGCACTACACACCGTAGCTCACCGGCGTCACAATGTAAACAAACGCCAAGGGTGGATCTACACCTGACATCCACTGTCATTGATTGATTGATTGATTGATTGATACTTTTATTAGTAGATTGCACAGTACAGTACATATTCCGTACAATTGACCACTAAATGGTAACACCCCAATAAGTTTTTCAACTTGTTTAAGTCGGGGTCGGCGTTAATCAATTCATTGTCAGAGTTAGTTTGTGACGAACCCCAAGATGCAGAGAAGGAGGCAGGCATTGAGTGAGAAAACAGGATTTAATAAAACACTAAGACAAGAGAAAACCAAAGGTTACTAACAAAAAGTGCGCACGAGGCGGTTAAAAAACTTGGCTATGAACAAACAAAACTGGAAGCCAGGAACAAAAGCCAGTAAGCTACAAACAGCTACCGAATATAGCTTACCGCAACGCTGCATTTACACGACACGACAGGTAGCAATGACAATAATCCAGCCCAGACTGGATGGGAAGGCAAGTTAAAGTAGGAGTGGGCTGATTGACCCCAGGTGTGGCCAGGTGCCAATCAGCCACAGTTGAGGGGGAAACAGCGCTCAGGAAGAAACACAGGAAACAGACAAAATAAGAGCGCTGACAGGAAATGCTACACACACAGAGGAAACAAAGACAAATGCAGAGGCAAAAACTAAAACATAACCAAACTGTAAGGGACAAACCTGACAGTAATGATACCAAGTACAAGAGCGTTTTGATTGATTGATTGAAACTTTTATTAGTAGAGTGCACAGTTCAGTAGATATTCCGTACAATTGACCACAAAATGGTAACACCCGAATAAGTTTTTCAGCTTGATTAATTCGGGGTCCACGTATATGGTCGATACTACTATATTTTTTTAGCATCACAAAATCTTTTTTCCTTTATTTATTTTTGTATTAATATTATGTTAATAAACTCAGGAAATATATCTCTGGACCCATGAGGATTTAAATTATGACCAATGTGTGATCCTGTAACTACTTGGTATCAGATCGATACATACATTTGTGGTATCATCCAAAACTAATGTAAAGTATCAAAGAAGATAAGAATTAGTGATGTTTACATTTTAACAGAAGTGTAGATAGAAGATGATCAAATTGAAAATAAAAGTAAATGAACAAGTAGATTAATAATTAATTTTCGAAAGGGAATAAGCGGTAGAAAATGGATGGATGGATGGATGAATGGATGGATGTTTGTTTACTTACTACTAAAAGACAAGTCTAGTATGTTCAACATTTTATTTAAGGACCAAATTGCAATAATAAACAAATGTTTAATGTACCCTAAGATTTTTAGTTAAAAGAAAGCCAATTATGCCATTTTTTGTGGTTCCCTTTATTTAGAAAAGTATCGACATACATATAAATATTGGTATCGGGAGAACCCTAATCTGTATTATACAAAGGTTGTACTGTCTTTGATTTGGGGGTCAAGCACCAATAAATTGATTTCAATTCATTTCAATGAATTTGGTTTATGAGTTTCGTCACAAAACCAATTAAGCTCCGAAATTAAATTAGTGTTGTTATAAGAATATGATGTCAAGTCATCCTTTGTTACACCTTGTAGTGCTTCTGTAACGATTGCAGGGCATGGTGATGCGGGTTCGTTCTTTCGAGGATGCAGTCGGGCTCGAACACAGCGTGAAGGTAAGAAATGATTGATTTATTTAACAAATAAAACAGACTATGAACAGAAAAACTGGCACTAGGCAGAAAAGGCAAAACAAACAGAACTAGCATGGGAGCTAGAAACAACCAAAATCCCTAGCATGGGTGCTCGGGAAATAAACAAACTTGCACGAAGGCACAAAAGGGAAAATAAAAACTACTAGCATGAGAGCTAGAGGAACAAAAGGCTTAGCGTGAAAGCTAGAAAGTAAACACATGGAATTGGAATCGTTACTGTAGCGAAACACAAACTGCATGAAACACTAACTAGGAAGCGAGAATGAATGAACAGAAAAGGCAGGCTTAAATAAGGGTGGTGATTAACAAAACAGGTGTGCGTCTGGAAACCACGACAGGTGAAAATAATACGTTACTATGGAAACTGACTAAAAAAGGAACATTGGCAGACTATAATACAAAAACGGAACAAAACCAGAATATGAAATGATCCGGGCAGCGGATCATAACGGCTTCATTTGCATACGCTCCCTGCATTGAGAAGACTACTGTATGGTCCGAGATTGACCGGCGACCAGTCCTGTGATGACATTCTCCAGTTCACCCGTGAATCCAAACAAGGTAACGCACGTCCGTAGATGAGATCAGTTGGCTGAGATCTTCCCCACCAATGATACACGTCTTGAATACTAAACAAAAAAACAATACCTCCCTGACCAAAGAATATATTTATGAGCTTTTTCATTTCAAGGCTGGGCTCACCGTAGAGAGAAACAATTACACAGACTGTCAACAGCGGCAGCGTGTCCGCCACACGCCCCGACGCTTCGGCAAACGGCGCTACATCCGCACGCCATTCCGCAAAGTCAAAAAGAACAGGAAGGGTAATAAAGCCACTCGTAGCGCTTGTTTATGGCTGATGTTTCTATCCGCCTCCTTTTACCTTTCTACAAGATTTGTGCAGATTTGTTCATAAATACATAAATAGATCCCGCAACATAATTCCTCCTCCAACAAATTTCACACTCCGCACAATGTAGCGTTCTCCTGGCTACCTCCAAACCCAGACTGGTCCATCAGATTGCCAGATGGAAAAGCGTGATTCATCACTCCAGAGAAGGCGTGTCCACTGCTCTAGAGTCCAGTGGCGACGTGATTTTCACCACTGCATCCCACGCTTTGCATTGGACTTGGTGATGTATGGCTTAGATGCAGCTGCCCGGCCATGGAAACACATTGCATGAAGCTCTCTGCGTACTGTACGTGGGCTAATTGGAAGGTGACATGAAGTTTGGAGCTGTGCAGAAAGTCTTTATACTATGCTGACTCTCTCTCTGTCAGTTTACGTCGGCCTACCACTTGGTGGCTGAGTTGCTGTTGTTCCCAAACTTTTCACTTCTCTTATAATAAAGTTGACTTTGGAATATTTAGGCGTGAGGAAATTTCCCGACTGGATTTGTTTCACAGGTGGCGTCCTATGACAGTTCCACGCTGGAAATCACTGAAAGCGGCCCATTCTTTCACAAATGTTAGTAGAAACAGTCTCCATACGTAAGTGCTTGATTTTACACACCAATGGCCGGGACAAGTGAATTTGACAAGTGATTCTGATCATTTGGATGGGTGGCCAAATACTTTTAGCAATATCGTGTATCTAAAATGCGGTGCCAGGTCGCCCGTAAGGACTAGATGAGTCGCCCGCTGGCCTGTTCTAAAAATAGCTCAAATAGCAGCACTTACCAGTGAGCTGCCTCTATTTTTTAAATTTTATTTATTTACTAGCAAGCTGGTCTCGCTTTGCTTGACATTTTTAATTCTAAGAGAGACAAAACTCAAATAGAATTTGAAAATCCAAGAAAATATTTTAAAGACTTGGTCTTCACTTGTTTAAATAAATTCATTACTTTGCTTCTTATAACTTTCAGAAAAACAATTTTAGAGAAAAAATACAACCTTAAAAATGATTTTAGGATTTTTAAACACGTATACCTGTTTACCTTTTAAATTCCCTCCTCTTCTTTCCTGACAATATGAATCAATGTTCAAGTAATATTTTATTTATTTTTATTGTGAAGAACAATAAATATATTTTAATTTCATTCTTCATTTTAGCTTCTGTTTTTTGGACGAAGAATTGTTGTGAAATATTTCTTCAAACTTATTATGATTAAAATTCAAAATAATTAGTCTGGCAAATCTAGAAAATGTGTAGAATCAAATTTAAATCTTATTTCAAAGTCTTTTGAATTTCTTTTAAAATTTTTGTTCTGGAAAATCTAGAAGAAATAATGATTTGTCTTTGTTAGACATATAGCTTTGTCCAATTTGTTATATATTCTAACAAAGTGCAGATTGGATTTTAACCTATTTAAAACATGTCATCAAAATTCTAAAATTAATCTTAATCAGAAATATGTACTAATGTGAAGTGAAGTGAATTATATTTATATAGCGCTTTTCTCTAGTGACTCAAAGCGCTTTACATAGTGAAACCCAATATGTAAGTTACATTTAAAGCAGTGTGGGTGGCACTGGGAGCAGGTGGGTAAAGTGTCTTGCCCAAGGACACAACGGCAGTGACTAGGATGGCGGAAGCGGGAATCAAACCTGCAACCCTCAAGTTGCTGGCACGGCTACTCTACCAACCGAGCTATGCCGCCCCCAATGATGTTCCATAAATAATTGTTTTAATTTTTTCAAAAAGATTCAAATTAGCTAGTTCTATTTTTCGGTTGAATTTTGAATTTTAAAGAGTCGTAAATGAAGATAAACAATGTTTCAAAAGTAAATTTTCATTTTTTTTTCGTGTTTTCTCCTCTTTTAAACCGTTCAATTAAGTGTTTTTTTCATCATTTATTCTCTACAAAAAACCTTCCATAAAAGGAAAAAAAATGTACGACGGAATGACAGACAGAAATACCAATTTTTTATATATATATATAGATTTATTTATTAAAGCTAAATTGAGCAAATTGGCTATTTCTGGCAATTTATTTAAGTGTGTATCAAACTGGTAGCCCTTCGCATTAATCAGTACCCAAGAAGTAGCTCTTGGTTTCAAAAAGGTTGCTGACCCCTGCTCTAAAATGACCAAATGGAAAGGTTATTTGCTAAAAAAAAGTGCCATGTCTCTTGAGGATTTATCAACCGCTGCAAATAGAGAGAATATGTGGTGGCAAAGCACTGCTGTTGCAGTTTAATCTTCATAAAGGAGGAATGGGGGCTGGATGATTGATAAAAGCTCTGCAACACATCTATCAGCAGCCTCCACTCAACACATTACCTTGGAAAGGTAACTAGACATTTTCTTGATGAATAAATAACAGGTCTTGTACTGTGAATCGTGTCGCAGCCTGTGCATGTTTATGCCCTTTATTCATGTCCTGGATATTAGATATTACAACCCCCGTTTCCATATGAGTTGGGAAATTGTGTTAGATGTAAATATAAACAGAATACAATGATTTGCAAATCATTTTCAACCCATATTCAGTTGAATATGCTACAAAGACAACATATTTGATAATCAAACTCATACACATTTTTTTTGTTGTTGCAAATAATCATTAACTTTAGAATTTGATGCCAGCAACACGTGACAAAGAAGTTGGGAAAGGTGGCAATAAATACGGATAAAGTTGAGGAATGCTCATCAAACACTTATTTGGATCATCCCACAGGTGTGCAGGCTAATTGGGAACAGGTGGGTGCCATGATTGGGTATAAAACCAGCTTCCCAAAAAATGCTTTCACAAGAAAGGATGGGGCGAGGTACACCCCTTTGTCCACAACTGCGTGAGCAAATAGTCAAACAGTTTAAGAACAACATTTCTCAAAGTGCAATTGCAAGAAATTTAGGGATTTCAACATCTACGCTCCATAATATCATCAAAAGGTTCAGAGAATCTGGAGAAATCACCCCACGTAAGCGGCATGGCCGGAAACCAACATTGAATGACCGTGACCTTCGATCCCTCAGACTGCACTGTATCAAAAACCAACAATCTCTAAAGGATATCACCACATGGGTTCAGGAACACTTCAGAAAACCACTGTCACTAAATACAGTTGGTCGCCACATCTGTAAGTGCAAGTTAAAGCTCCACAATGCAAAGAGAAAGCCATTTATCAACAACATCCAGAAACGCCACCAGCTTCTCTGGGCCCGAGATCATATAAGATGGACTGATGCAAAGTGGAAAAGCATTCCGTGGTCTGACGAGTCCGCATTTCAATTTGTTTTTGGAAATATTCGACTTTGTGTCATCCGGACCCAAGGGGAAGTGAACCATCCAGACTGTTATCGACACAAAGTTCAAAAGCCAGCATGTGTGATGGTATGGGGGTTCATTAGTGCCCAAGGCATGGGTAACTTACACATCTGTGAAGGCACCTTTAATGCTGAAAGGTACGTACAGGTTTTGGAACAACATATGATGCCATCGAAGCGCCGTCTTTTTCATGGACGCCCCTGCTTATTTCAGCAAGACAATGCCAAGCCACGTGTTACAACAGCGTGGTTTTGTAAAAAAAAAAGTGCGGGTACTTTCCTGGCCCGCCTGCAGTCCAGACCTGTCTCCCATTGAAAATGTGTGGTGCATTTTGAAGCGTAAAATACCCCGGACTGTTGAACGACTGAAGCTCTACATAAAACAAGAATGGGAAAGAATTCCACTTTCAAAGCTTCAACAATTAGTTTCCTCAGTTCCCAAACGTTTAGAGTGTTGTTAAAAGAAAAGGTGATGTAACACAGTGGTGAACATGCCCTTTCCCAACTACTTTGGCACATGTTGCAGCCATGAAATTCTAAGTTAATTATTATTTGCAAAAAAAAAATAAAGTTTATGAGTTTAAACATCAAATATCTTGTCTTTGTAGTGCATTCAACTGAATATGGGTTGAAAAGGATTTGCAAATCATTGTATTCCGTTTATATTTACATCTAACACAATTTCCCAACTCATATGGAAACGGGGTTTGTATATTTATATCCTGGATATTAGGATATTATATTCATGTCGTGGATATTGAGTAAAAGAGCTAAGAGAACTGTATCCCAAAAGGAAGATGATACCCCCTTCTCTTTACTTACTGACTTTGGACTCAAGGCTGCTTGTGTTTGACAGGAAGTTCAAAGTGAAAATAGGGTTAAGAAAAACATTATGTGATGCCTCCATAATAAAATTAACACTTTTGTATTTCGTGAAAAGATATACCGTGTTTTTCGGACTATTAGGCAAAATTAAAACCTATTCATTTTTTCAAAACTCCTCAGGGCGCTTCATAACCTAATGTATGGAATGATTTTGGTTGTGCTTACCGACCTCAAAGCTATTTTATTTGGTACATGGTGAAATGATAAGTGTTAACAGTAGATGGCAGTCACACAAAAGAGATACGTGTAGACTAGAGATGTCTGATAATGGCTTTTTTGCCGATATTCCGATATTGTCCAACTCTTAAATACCGATTCCGATATCAACCGATACTGATATTTACCATACTTGCCAACCGTCCTGGATTTTCCGGGAGACTCCCAAAATTCAGCGCCTCTCCCGAAAACATCCTGGGACAAATTTTCTCCCGAAATTCAGGCGGAGCTAGAGGCCACGCCCCCTCCAGATCCATGCGGACCCGAGTGACGTGTCGACAGCCTGTTTTCACGTCCGCTTTCCCACAGCATGTCTGCCCAATGATGTTATAACTGTAGAAACATCCAGGGCGAGTCCTTGGTTTCTTATGTGGGTTTATTGTTAGGCAGTTTCATTAACGTCCTCCCAGCGCGGTAACAACAATCAACAACAGCAGTGTGTCTGCCGTAAACAGCAATGTAGTGACACTCTTAAACAGGACAATACTGCCATCTACTGTGCATGCATATGGTTAGAAAAACAAGCATGGACAATTCAACCCTTAACTCAACAATGAGTAGATGAGTGTTAAGTGTGTGTAAATGTGTAAATAACTGAACAATGAAATTCAAGTATTTATTATATATATATATATATATATATATATATATAATACTTCACTTGGTGAATCTAGCTGTAAATATACTCCTCCCTTCTTAACCACGCCCCCAACAACGCCCCCCGCCCCATCCCCCACCTCCCGAAATCGGAGGTCTCAAGGTTGGCAAGTATTGATACATACATTCATGGAACGAACACATTATTATGCCTAATTTTTTGTTGTGATGCCAGGCTGGATGCATTAAACAATGTAACAAGGTTTTCCAAAATAAATCAACTCAAGTTATGGAAATAAATGCCAACATGGCACTGCCATATTTATTATTGAAGCCACAAAGTGAATACTTTTTTTAACATGGCTGAAAACAGCAGCTGAGCCCCCACCACAAATAGATTGCAGTCCTTTGGGAAAGTAACCTGGAGAACATGCCAGCGTCACAGCCATAAAAGAGGCCTGTGTGAAAGAACTGTGATACCAGGATGTGGCTGTGAAGTGTCACACCATCTGTTTCCTCCTATCCTGTTGTGTTGAAGGCAACCACGCCCTCCAATCAATATTTTATACATCACACTAGACAGCAGTAGTGATGTGATTGTGTGTTTATTTTGTATATACTGTACATAGTATCCCACCTTCACTGGGTCCTGTGTAAAAGGCAAAGGAGGCTTAAGGGAACTGTGACATAAGTCTCGGTAAAAGAAGCTCATGAAACTCTGTGGAGGGTTGAGGTGTGGCTTGGGGGGAGACTATTTCCCCCAAGCCTATGGACTGGACTGTCACTATTATGTTTGATCCACTATGGACTGGACGCTCACTATTATGTTGGTTCCACTATGGACTGGACTGTCACTATCATGTTAGATCCACTATGGACTGGACTCTCACTATTATGTTAGATCCACTATGGACTGGACTGTCACTATTATGTTAGATCCACTATGGACTGGACTCTCACTATTATGTTAGATCCACTATGGACTGGACGCTCACTATTATGTTAGATCCACTATGGACTGGACGCTCACTATTATGTTGGTTCCACTATGGACTGGACTGTCACTATCATGTTAGATCCACTATGGACTGGACTCTCACTATTATGTTAGATCCACTATGGACTGGACTGTCACTATTATGTTAGATCCACTATGGACTGGACTCTCACTATTAGGTTAGATCCACTATGGACTGGACTCTCACTATTAGGTTAGATCCACTATGGACTGGACCCTCACTATTATTTTAGATCCACTATGGACTGGACTCTCACTATTATGTTAGATCCACTATGAACCGGACTCTCACTATTATGTTGGATCCACTATGGACTGGACTCTCACTATTATGTTAGATCCACTATGGACTGGACTCTCACTATTAGGTTAGATCCACTATGGACTGGACCCTCACTATTATTTTAGATCCACTATGGACTGGACTCTCACTATTATGTTAGATCCACTATGAACCGGACTCTCACTATTATGCTAGATCCACTATGGACTGGACTCTCACTATTATGTTAGATCCACTATGGACTGGACTCTCACTATTATGTTGGATCCACCATGGAGTGGACTCTCACTATTATGTTAGATCCACTATGGACTGGACTCTCACTATTATGTTAGATCCACTATGGACTGGACTTTCACTATTATGTTAGATCCACTATGGACTGGACTCTCACTATTATGTTGGATCCACTATGGACTGGACTCTCACTATTATGTTAGATCCACTATGGACTGGACTCTCACTATTATGTTGGATCCACTATGGACTGGACTCTCACTATTATGTTGGATCCACTATGGACTGGACTCTCACTATTATGTTAGATCCGCTATGGACTGGACTCTCACTATTATGTTAGATCCACTATGGACTGGACTGTCACTATTATGTTAGATCCACTGAGGACTGGACTCTCACTATTATGTTAGATCCACTATGGACTGGACTTTCACTATTATGTTAGATCCACTATGGACTGGACTCTCACTATTATGTTAGATCCACTATGAACCGGACTCTCACTATTATGTTAGATCCACTACTGACTGGATTTTCACTATTATGTTAGATCCACTATGGACTGGACTCTCACTATTATGTTAGATCCACTATGGACTGGACTATCACTATTATGTTGGATCAATTATGGACTGGACTCTCACTATTATGTTGGATCAATTATGGACTGGACTCTCACTATTATGTTAGATCCACTATGGACTGGACTCTCACTATTATGTTAGATCCACTATGGACCAGACTTTCACTATTATGTTAGATCCACTATGTACTGGACTCTCACTATTATGTTA
>NC_084627.1:45940786-46020786 GCF_033978795.1 Nerophis ophidion | reverse complement strand
TTGAGATTTACTTGAGCCTTCTGTTTACATTATTAGCATATCTACTGTGGCTAAGCAGACATTTGTCAAAAGGACAATAATTCATTTGTTGTGGGTTTATCCACTTTAATGCACTTTATTTTTTTTTGGAATGCATGTTTTGTTTGAAGGCCTAATATAAATGAAAAACTTTGTGCTTTTTTTGAAAAGCAAAGGCTACTGGAATATTACAAAAATGTCAATATTCAATAAAAAATTTCTTTTTTTGAAAAACATGTCTAAATATTTATTCTAGGCTATTTATGCAATATTTAAAAAATTGTGAAAAACAGCATTCATTATTCGGTATTCGGCCTTCGGCCAAGCGTTTTAATTTTATTCGGCTTCGGCCACAAATTTTCATTTCGCTGCATCCCTATTTTCAACCCATATTCAGTTGAATATGCTACAAAGACAACATATTTGATGTTCAAACTGATAAACTTTCTTTTTTTTTGCAAATAATCATTAACTTTATAATTTGATGCCAGCAACACGAGACAAAGAAGTTGGGAAAAGTGAAAATAAATACTGATTAAGTTGAGGAATGCTCATCAAACACTTATTATGGAACATCCCACGGGTGTGCAGGCTAATTGGGAACAAGTGGGTGCCATGATTGGGTATAAAAGCAGCTTCCATGAAATGTTAAGTAATTCACAAACAAGGATGGGGCGAGGGTCACCACTTTGTAAGCAAATTGTCGAACAGTTTTTTAACAACATTTCTCAACGTGCTATTGCAAGGAATTTAGGGATTTTACCATCTACAGTCCGTAAAATCTTCAAATGGTTCAAAGAATCTGGAGAAATCATTGCACGTAAGCGATGATATTACGGATATTTGGCACTACCGCAGCAAAAACCGACATCAATCTCTAAAGGATATCACCACATGGGCTAAGGAACACTTCATAAAACCACTGTCAGTAAATACAGTTGGTCGCTACATCTGTAAGTGCAAGTTAAAACTCTACTATGCAAAGCGAAAGCCATATATCAACAACACCCGCTGGGCCCGAGCTCTTCTAAGATGGACTGATGCAAAGTGGAAAAGTGTTCTGTGGTCTGACGAGTCCACATTTCAAATTTTATTTGGAAACTGTGGACGTGATGTCCTCCGGAACAAAGAAGAAAATAACCATCTGGATTGTTATAGGCGCAAAGTTGAAAAGCCAGCATCTGTGATGGTATGGGGGTGTATTAGTGCCCAAGGCATGGGTAACTTACACATCTGTGAAGGCACCATTAATGCTGAAAGGTACATACAGGTTTTGGGGCAACATATGTTGTCATCCAAGCAACGTTATAATGGACGCCCCTGCTTATTTCAGCAAAACAATGCCAAGCTACGTGTTACAACAGCATGGCTTTGTAGTAAAAGTGTGCGGGTACTTTCCTGGCCGACCGGCAGTCCAGACCTGTCTCCCATGGAAAATGTGTGGCGCATTATGAAGCGTAAAATACGACAGTGGAGACCAAGACTGTTGAATGACTGAAGCTCTACATAAAACAAGAATGGTAAAGAATTCCACTTTCAAAGCTTCAACAATTAGTTTCTTCAGTTCCCAAACGTTTGAGTGTTGTTAAAAGAAAATGTGATGTAACACATTGGTGAACATGCCCTTTCCCAACTACTTTGGCACGTGTTGCAGCCATGAAATTCTAAGTTAATTATTTGCAAAAAAAAAAAAAAAAGTTTATGAGTTTGAACATCAAATATCTTGTCTTTGTAGTGCATTCAACTGAATGTGGGTTGAAAAGGATTTGCATTCCGTTTATATTTACATCCAACACAATTTCCCAACTCATATGGAAACAGGGTTTGTTGTACCGCGATACTAATGAATCATATTTGGTATTATACCGCCATCCCACTGCACCCCCGTCATCGTCCTGTCGTGTTATTGCTGGTTTACGAGCAAAGGAGCATGTTCGGCAGCGCACAATCACAGAGTACTTACAAGCAGACAAAGTGTGGTTCTACTCCTAAGGGTAAAGTTGTTCCAACGCAGGAATCGATTAAGCCAGCCACTCGTTGCACCAAACACCACACCGGTGTTTCTCGTGTCACTCGCGGTGGCATACAACTCCTTGACCTTAAAGCGGATCATTTTGCGGGACACACGGTGGTTCAGTCCACGAACGTGATGTATCCACTGACACAAATTGGCTTCAAGCTTGTCGCTCACTTTCTTCCTATCTCCACCAGATAAGCGAGCCCGTTTTCCATCGATTGCCGACTGAGATAGTAGTTCTCCCTTTATTTGTTTCCATTCTCGTACACGTTTTGGGTCAACGTTAAACTGCCTGGCCGCTGCCAAACCAGAATTCTGCTCCGCATACTTCACAAGTGAAGTGAAGTGAAGTATATTTATATAGCGCTTTTCTCAAGTGACTCAAAGCGCTTTACATAGTGACACCCAATATCTAAGTTACATTTAAACCAGTGTGGGTGGCACTGGGAGCAGGTGGGTAAAGTGTCTTGCCCAAGGACACAACGGCAGTGACTAGGATGGCTCAAGCGGGAATCGAACCTGCAAGCCTCAAGTTGCTGGCACGGCCACTCTACCAACCGAGCTATGCCGCCCCAACCAACCAAACCGCTAGCTTGAACTTTAAGTCAAACTTTCTGTTCTTCTTCCCCCTTCAAGTATTCCCATCCATCAATTGCGGTGTACCGGTATACTGTTCATTCAACTCACTGCTACTGTTTCTTGCCATTTTGAAACTTTTCCTCGTGGGTTTGTAGTTGTCGTTGAGTGTGTGTTACGCTATGTGCGGTGGCCCATTGCATAATGTTGATTACCCAGAATCCCCACGTAACGTAAGCCATCACGGCACAGATTTCGTTAAGCCTTTGATTGTCATGTAACTCTCTGGACTCAACACGTCTGCTGTTACCGTAATTAGCCCAATTATTGCACCTTTGCTTTTCATTTTAGCTTATAAATTGGGCTTAATGAAATCAATATGATTTTAATCTAAATTATGCAAATAACAACCCATGGGCGGCTATTTGGACATAGGCGGTTATTAGGAAGAGGCGGTTAATTCACAAAATGGGGTCAGACCCCGGGCGGCTATTAGGACATGGGGGGCTATTTGCCCAAGGGTGTTTATTTGGTAATATACGGTAGATAGTACTTTATTGATTCCTTCAGGAGAGTTCCTTTAGGAAAATTTAAAAAACCTGGTGTCAAATAAGGGTTAAAATTAGGGATGCACCAAAATGAAAATTTGTGGCCGAAGCCGAATAAAATTTAAACGCTTGGCCGAAGGCCGAATACCGAATAATGAATGCAGTTTAAAAAAAAAAAAAATATTGCATAAATAGCCTAGAAAAAATATTTAGACATGTTTTTCAAATAAAGTAATTTTTTATTGAATATTGACATTTTTTTAATATTCCAGTAGTCTTTGCTTTTCAAAAAAGCACAGTTTTTCATTTATATTAGGCCTTCAAACAAAACATGCATTCCAAAAAAAAACAAAGTGCATTAAAGTGGATAAACCCACAACAAATGAATTATTGTCCTTTTGGCAAAAGTCTGCTTAGCCACAGTAGATATGCTAATAATGTAAACAGAAGGCTCAAGTAAATCTCAATTAAGTGTGTGCTTGTAACCTCATACACTTATACAGGTAGCCTACACAACAGGCTAATAATGTAAACAGTGGCCCCACTAAATCTCAATTAAGTGTGTGCTTGTAACCTCATACACTTATACAGGTAGCCTACACAACAGGCTAATAATGTAAACAGTGGCCCCACTAAATCTCAATTAAGTGTGTGCTTGTAACCTCATACACTTATACAGGTAGCCTACACAACAGGCTAATAATGTAAACAGAGGCCCCACTAAATCTCAATTAAGTGTGTGCTTGTAACCTCATACACTTATACAGGTAGCCTACACAACAGGCTAATAATGTAAACAGTGGCCCCACTAAATCTCAATAAGTGTGTGCTTGTAACCTCATACACTTATACAGGTAGCCTACACAACAGGCTAATAATGTAAACAGTGGCCCCACTAAATCTCAATAAGTGTGTGCTTGTAACCTCATACACTTATACAGGTACACAACATATCCCAACGTCACTGCACGTTGGTTGATTGCGTCACCGCGTCAAAGAATTGCGTCACACGCCACTATTCGGCCTTGTGTTCCACCGAAGGCCGAATGTGGCTTTTTTTGCCATATTCGGCCGAATATATTCGGTTAACGATTAATCGGTGCATCCCTAGTTAAAATAGTTTGCGCCCAGGCCATGATTGTCTTATTTGTCCGAAATCTGGTTTGAGGCGCCTTAACTGTCAGGTTACTTGCAAAAACACTAAAAGCGAGGTATCTGTTCACCACCAGAGGGCCCTTTTCCCCCCCAATATGCCCAGTTGACATGTTCAGGAGGTCAAACACTGCATAGCCCATTTTAAAATCCATCCATCCATCCATTTTCTACCGCTTATTCCCTATCGGGGTCGCGGGGGGCGCTGGCGCCTATTTCAGCCAAAATGAAATACAGAATCTGTCAGAGTTGCCATTTCATTACAGCTCCATGTTCAATTGTTTGAACTAAAACATCTTTTTCATGGGTTTTTAAACGACCGCGCACTAATTGGCACATCAACGTCTCAAATAGTGTGGGTCTTGCCTTCATGTCTTCATGTCAAGAGCACATTTAGGCAAATACAATCTGTAGCCTGGAACACATTCAAATTAACCTCCTACTGATAATTACAAATTTGATACGTTCAGACTGTTAACTCCCACACAGAGTGGTAAATTCGGAAAGTGGAAGGCACAGCGGGGCACCCACGGAGCCACCAGGCTACAGAATAACAGTCATATTGTAACATACATTAAACAGCGGTGGCCTGGAAAGGAACATCGGTGAAAATTGGCAGCAGGATAATAAGACGCAGAGACAACTTAATTACATCTATTTTTAAGGCATGACTAACTGGTGTGGGAGGGTTTCAATTACGGCTTCATTTGATGTCTTGGAACCTGGTAATTATTACTCAAATTAAAAGTATTGATTTGTGTACTTAAAAAAAAACATACCACTCACACCTACAGACAATTTATTTATGATAAACCCAGTAAACAGACATGGGGGAAGATTCTAATACGTGGCAGAACCCACTCAAGCACAGGCAGCCTGAAAAGTTTGTAGACGGTGACGTTCTCAGAATCAGAAATGCTTTATTAATCCATGAGGGAAAATTAAAATTTTCAGCACAATAAATGATATAAAGTAAATTTTTACGGTTATTGTGACCAAATGCATTACAGTTATCATGTGATATTGTTGAATGTGCTTAAAAATACTTAAACACATACTGAAATATCAACAGTTTATTTTTTTTAATACCGTATTTTTTCGGACTATAGAGCACATTGGTATTCAAGCCACTACCAACAAATTTTAAAAGAAAATATGTTTTTATTATGAGCAGCAGATGTGTACCGGTACAAAAGACTTTGTAAATGTTTATTTACAGACCTTAATTGTTTCTAAACAATGTCTTTTACAACACTGCAGTAAAACGGCTGATCAAACAAAACAGAAGTCACCGCAATGGACCTACTAGCTGCGGGAGCTAGCTCTCCAGTCAGCTAAAAATACTCAAAAATTACGTTTGGTGAAAAGAGTCCCATTGTAGATTAATAATACTAACACAGACACTTGTAAATGTATTAGCATATTTGCTAATCCTTGCGACGTTAGCAAAATTACATTAAGATAGCACATACAAATATGCATGAAAACCCTCCCACTGACATCAGACATGGGATTTTTTGGTAAATATGAATTGTTTTAGTTGGATTGTAAAACTTAAGTGAAGTGAAGTGAATTATATTTATATAGCGCTTTTCTCAAGTGACTCAAAGCGCTTTACATAGTGACACCCAATATCTAAGTTACATTTAAACCATTGTGGGTGGCACTGGGAGCAGGTGGGTAAAGTGTCTTGCCCAAGGACACAACGGCAGTAACTAGGATGGCACAAGCGGGAATCGAACCGGCAACCCTCAAGTTGCTGACACGGCCACTCTACCAACCGAGCTATGGGGTGGTAAATCCTTTCGAGCAGAAAAACGCTCTGAACGAATAAACTTCCGACACAAAACAGGAAGTACATTGCACCACCTGCAGTGAGCGACCTACTCCAAAAGATGGTACCATATCACAAACAATAACACAACTTTTGATCAATTAAATTTAATATTTATTAATAATTATTTAATAATAACTATTTAATAATTAATATGGTGATGCTCACAACCGTCAGGAGTTTTACCACGGCTACAGTTCATCATCACATCACTCGTAACAGTTGTGCAATATTTATTTGGTCATTACTATGATAGAATACCATGAAAAAAAAAAAAAAAAAAAAAACGTATATTTCGGACAATAAGTCGCAGTTTTTTTCATAGTTTGGCCAGGGGTGCGACTTATACTCAGGGGCGACTTATGTGTGAAAGTATTAACACATTACCGTAAAATATCAAATAATATTATTTAGCTCATTCACGTAAGAGACTAGACGTATAAGATTTCAACGGATTTAGCAATTAGGAGTGACAGATAGTTTGGTAAACGTATAGCATGTTTGATATGTTATAGTTATTTGAATGACTCTTACCATAATATGTTAGGTTAATATAGCAGGCACCTTCTCAGTTGGTTATTTATGCCTCATATAACGTACACTTATTCAGCCTGTTGTTCACTATTCTTTATTTATTTTAAATTGCCATTCAAATGTTTATTCTTGGTGTTGGGTTTTATCAAATACATTTCCTCCAAAAATGAGACTTATACTCCAGTGAGACTTATATATGTTTTTTTCCTTCTTTATTATGCATTTTCGGCAGGTGCGACTTATACTCCGGAACGACTTATACTCCGAAAATTACGGTAAGTAAAAACATTTAAAAAAAAGACTTTGTGCTTTGGATTTTTAATTCTATGCTAAAATGTAGTCTTTTATCAAGTCGAATATATGTCTCAAAAGTATTACAGTACAGTATTTGTCTTCTTGTCAATTGTCATGTTATGGTTATCACAGTACTGTCGATAAAGTACACTAAGGATGTAACTACATGAAAATTTCATATCTGTTATTGTGACCCAAAATATCACGATAATCATTAATATCACGGTGTCGTTAAATGAAATCATAACGTATTTATACACACAATGAAATCTTTCGACCAAGTTACAAAAAAAATGTAAATACCATAAATCAGTGGTTCTCAACCTTTTTTCAGAGATGTACCCCCTGTGAACATTTTTTTAATTCAAGTACCCACTAATCAGAGCAAAGCATTTGGGGTTGAAAAAAAGAGATAAAGAAGTAAAATACAGCACTATGTCATCAGTTTCTGATTTATTAAATTGTATAACAGTGCAAAAGATTGCTCATTTGTAGTGGTCTTTCTTAAACTATTTGGAAAAAGAGATATAAAAATAACTAAAAACTTGTTGAAAAATAAAGAAGTGATTCAATTATAAATAAAGATTTCTACACATAGAAGTAATCAACTTAAAGTGCCCTCTTTGGGGATTGTAATAGAGATCCATCTGGATTCATGAACTTAATTCTAAACATTTCTTCACAAAAAAATAAATCTTTAACATCAATATTTATGGAACATGTTCACAAAAAATCTAGCTGTCAACACATAAGTTGCATTTCTTTTCACAGTTTAGGAACTTACATAAATGGGTTGTACTTGTATAGCGCTTTTCTACCTTCAAGGTACTCAAAGCGCTTTGACACTACCGGTACTTCCACATTTACCCATTCACACACTGATGGAGGGAGCTGCCATGCAAGGCGCTAACCAGCACCCATCAGGAGCAAGGGTGAAGTGTCTTGCTCAGGACACAACGGACGTGACGAGGTTGGTACTAGGTGGAGATTGAACCAGGGACCCTCGGGTTGCGCACGGCCACTCTGTCACTGCGCCACGCCGTCCCTCTGCCACATTCATATTTTGTTGAAGTGTTATTCAATAAATATATTTATATAGAATTTTTGAATTGTTGCTATTTTTAGAATATTTATAAAAAATCTCACGAACCCCTTGGCATACCTTCAAGTACCCCCAGGGGTACGCGTACCCCCATTTAAAGGGGAACATTATCACAATTTCAAAAGGGTTAAAAACAATAAAAATCAGTTCCCAGTGGCTTATTGTATTTTTTGAATTTTTTTTCAAAATTTTACCGGTCCCGGAATATCCCTAAATAAAGCTTTAAAGTGCCTTACTTTCGCTATCTTTGAAACCACTATCCATTTCCCTGTGACGTCACACAGTGCTGCCAATACAAACAACATGGCGGTTACCACAGCAAGATATAGCGACATTAGCTCGGATTCAAACTCGGATTTCAGCGGCTTAAGCGATTCAACAGATTACGCATGTATTGAAACAGATGGTTGGAGTATGGAGGCAGATAGCGAAAACGAAATTGAAGAAGAAATTGAAGCTATTGAGCGAATAGCTGTTGACGCTATTCGGCCATAGTGTGGGTGTACCTAGTGAAGTGGCCAATACCATGGCTGCCTTGCCGGTAAAATGTGCGGACCAAACGATCAGGACTTTCGCATCTTGTGACACTGGAGCAACTTAAATCCGTCGATTGGTAAGTGTTTGTTTCGCATTAAATGTGGGTATCTAATTTCAAATGTACATACAGCTGGCGTAAATAGCATGTTAGCATCAATTAGCGTAGCATGTTAGCATCGATTAGCTGGCAGTCATGCCGTGACCAAATATGTCTGATTAGCACATAAGTCAACAACATCAACAAAACTCACCTTTGTGATTTTGTTGACTTAATCGTTGCAAATGCATCTGCAGGTTATCCATACATCTCTGTGCCATGTCTGGCTTAGCATCGCCGGTAAAATGTGCAGACACTCTGGTACATTCAATGGGGGTCTGGCGGCAGATTTCTTGCCAGTGGTGCAACTTGAATCCCTCCCTGTTAGTGTTGTTACACCCTCCGACAACACACCGACGAGGCATGATGTCTCCAAGGTTCCAAAAAATAGTCGAAAAAACGGAAAATAACAGAGCTGAGACCCGGTTTTTGTAATGTGAAAATAAAAATGGCGGGTGTTACCTCGGTGACGTCACGTTCTGACGTCATCGCTAAAAGACCGATAAACAAAAAGGCGTTTAATTTGCCAAAATTCACCCATTTAGAGTTCGGAAATCAGTTAAAAAAATACATGGTCTTTTTTCTGCAACATCACGGTATATATTGACGCTTGCATAGGTTTGGTGATAAGTTTCCCCTTTAAGAACCACTGCCATAAATTGTCAGACAATATATACTTTCTTGGCAGCAAAAAAACTACTACTATTACAATGACGGTTTCAGTCTGCTTCCCTCTAAATAACGTATTTAAAACATAGACGGGGCGTACTCGTTTGCACTGAGCATTGGCTAGCTCGCCATACAATAAGAGTCTGGCAAAGCGAGCGTCATCCATTCGGGGAATTTGGCCAACCAATCTGTGACGGCCTCGAAAAAGGAATGTGTTCAGGTCAATGGAGCCTGTTTTCTCTAGTGAGTTGGTTACATGGTCAACCCAATAAAGAGTCAGTATGAAAAGAAGGCAGCGTAAAAGAAAGTCATTGAGGCGATATTCACCCCTGCGGTATGCTGTCCATGACTCAGATGCGTACAGTAAGTAAGTACAAATGTGTGGTATTCACATACTTTGAGGAGCAAGGAAAGGTTCTTGTTCTGCTAGACATACTTTGTCACTTTGCAAAACCTTGATGAAGCCTTTCAAATGCGCATGTTGAGTTCAGCATTAAGGTTGTGGGTGTTGGAGACTGTAAGTAAATAGTCCATTTTATTTAAAAAACGATTTTCACAGATAAAATTAAAGCGCTGTACAAAACATAGGTGAAGTAAAACAATATGAAATAACAGGGGCAACTTCATAAAAGGGATATCAAGTGGATTAAATCAGTGGTTCTCAAATGGGGGTACTTGAAGGTATGCTAAGGGGTATGTGAGATTTTTTTAAAATATTCTAAAAAATAGCAATATTTCAAAAATCCTTTATAAATATATTTATTGAATAATACTTCAACAAAATATGAATGTGAGTTCATAAACTGTGAAAAGAAATGCAACGATGCAATATTCAGTGTTGACAGCTGGATTTTTTGTGGACATGTTCCATAAATATTGATGTTAAAAATGTGTTTTTTTGTGAAGAAATGTATAGAATTAAATTCTATTACAATCCCCAAAGAGGGCACTTTAAGTTGATGATTACTTCTATGTGTAAAAATCTTTATTTATAATTGAATCACTTGTTTATTTTTCAACAAGTTTTTAGTTATTTGTATATCTTTTTTTCCAAATAGTTCAAGAAAGACCACTACAAATGAGCAATATTTTGCACTGTTATACAATTTAATAAATCAGAAACTGATGACATAGTCCTGTATTTTACTTCTTTATCTCTTTTTTTCAACCCAAAATGCTTTGCTCTGATTAGGGGGTACTTGAATTAAAAAAATGTTCACAGGGGGTGCATCACTGAAAAAAGGTTGAGAACCATTGGATTAAATCAGGGGTAGGGAACCAATGGCTCTAGAGCCAGATGTGGCTCTTTTGATGACTGCATGTGGCTCTCAGATAAATCTTAGCCGACATTGCTTAACACGATAAGTAATGAATAATTCCGCTGGTAATCACGATGTTAAAAATAACGTTCAAAATATAAAACATTCTAATGCATTTTAATCCATCCATCCATTTTTTACCGCACCTGTTCAAGAAATAACAATGTTATTAAAAATAATTAGACTTATTATATTCTAAAAATGTTGGTTTTACTTGAAAAATGCATGCATTTAGTTGTAGTTAGTGTTAAAAAATATGATATGGCTCTCACGGAAATACATTTTTAAAATATTTGGCTTTCATGGCTCCCTCAGCCAAAAAGGTTCCCGACCCATCAACACGATAAGTCATGAATAATTCCGCTGGTAATCACGATGTTAAAAATAACGTTCAAAATATAAAACATTCTCATGCATTTTAATCCATCCATCCGTTTTTTACCGCACCTGTTCAAGAAATACCAATGTTATTAAAAATAAATACTCATTTTACTCTAAAAATGTTGGTTTTACTTAAAAAATGCACGCAATTAGTTGTATTCAGTGTAAAAAACTATGATATGGCTCTTCACGGAAATACATTTTAAAATATTTGACTTTCATGGCTCTCTCAGCCAAAAAGGTTCCCGACCCCTGGAGTAAATGTTGCATTAACTACTGTATTTTTCGGATTATAAATCGCAGTTTTTTTTCATAGTTTGGCCGGGGGTGCGACTTATACTCAGGAGCGACTTATGTGTGAAATTATTAACACATTACCGTAAAATATCAAATAATATTATTTAGCTCATTCACGTAAGAGACTAGACGTATAAGATTTCATGTGATTTAGCGATAAGGAGTGACAGATTTTTTGTTAAAGGTATAGCATGTTCTATATGTTATAGTTATTTGAATGACTCTTACCATAATATGTTACGTTAACATACCAGGCACCTTCTCAGTTGGTTATTTATGCGTAATATAACGTACAATATTGTTTATTTAATTTAAATTGCCTTTCAAATGTCTATTCTTGGTGTTGGGTTTTATCAAATAAATGTCCCCAAAAAATGCGAACTATACTCCAGTAAGACTTATATATGTTTTTTTCCTTCTTTATTATGCATTTTCGGCAGGTGCGACCTATACTCCGAAGCGACTTATACTCCGAAAAGTACGGTAAAAGCTTTATTAAAGATAGAAGTTTTCAAATGTTTCTTAAAAGTGTCAACACAGTCAAGATCACGGAGGGACTGGTGCAAGTTGTTCCAGAGTCTGGGAGCTATTTCCTGGAATGCCAGGTCTACACAGGTTTTTAAAATGAGTTTTTGGGATCTTGAACAGGCTGCGCCCTGAAGAGTGGGGGCATAACAAATCAGTGATGCACTGAGGTCAGTGCTGTACATTATACTTCATACAACTACTGTAGTTGTCCGTAGTACATTAAATTGTATTGATTCTCATACAATATTTCTTACCCAAAAGTTAGTTTGTCTTTTTAAAAGGCATGTTACATGTTAGAATTTGGGTGTTTTGAGGGGGTCAAGCACCAATTAAACAGATTTTTAAACTGGATGACGTTGATTTAAGATACAAATGTTTTAGGTCTGGTCATGGAACTAATTGAGCACATAAGTTGAGGTACCACTCTGTATAGTTTCACATTTCTGCTGTTAAAACGAGTGGAAGAAGAAAAAATGGGGGCATGAAAGTCCCTTCCAAGATGCAGTTGTGTACCACAAATGGAGTTGGCAGCGTTTGATTGACTGAAAGAGCAAAGAGGAATGTCATGCGTGACGTAAAGAGGAGAAATCACATTAGTGAGGACCAAAGCTTGGCTATTGACAGTTATTTGACTGGACCAATCTGCCATCCCACTCAGCTGTTTCTATTCAGAGATGCAGTCGACCTCCCTACAAGGGCACCCAGCATACGTGAACTCCAGCTCAACTATTGTCATGGTCTGTCAATTTAAAAAAAGTAAATAAATAAATAAAGCGGTGGTCAGCAGTTCTCTTTAAGGGACAAAATCTATACGAAGCAATGGCAGCGGCCATGGTAGGTTAGTCAATTACCAATTAGCTGGCCATTGAACTCCAACTGCAGTCTTAGTAGCAACAGTTCCACACAGGAAGTACAACCATGTGGGGCTGGGCGATATATCGATATGCTCGATATATCGCGGGTTTGTTTCTGTGCGATATGGAAAATGACAATACCGTGATATGGGAGTACACGTTCTCACGCAGTTGCTTTTAGCTGCGGGTATTACACTACAGGCTCTTCCCACTCTTTCTTGTCCCTCCTTCTCACAGACAGCAAGCGCACCTTCTTATATACGTTACATACGCATACGCCCTCGCGGAGCAGACAGGTAGCAGCATGGGTAACGTTAGCTGTGGTGCGAGTGGTAATACGAAAGAAAGAAGGTGCAAATCTGGTAACAAATGAAGGAAGAATTAATTCCCAAAAAAAACAGCAGGGGGTCCATAGTCTGGCGGTGGTTTGGCTTCAAGAGGGAGTATGTCGTACAGACAACCATAATTTGTCAAGTGTGGGGCAAAAGCGTTGCTACAAAAAGTAGTATTACTGCTCATATGTAGCATCATTTGAAAAGTCACTTGCTAGAGAATGAAGAGTGCTTACTTCGCATTGCAACGCCATCAAAATGCCGAGGCAAACATTTCCTGATCAACACCGTATGAAAACAATAGTCAACAACAAAAGGAGATAAAGTCCGCATGAACCTATCGCATAGCGAAAGACGAACACTATTTGATTTCCTATTACGCAGCTCATTTTTATTTGACAGTTATTGAAATATCTTGTGTGACATCATGCACAAAAGTGCACTTTGTTTTAAACGATTGCAGTGGCGTTCTGTACAAAAAGTGCAGTTGAATTTAATGTTGTTTTGATCCGTCATCTTAGTGACATCATGCACAAAAGTGCACTCATAGCTTGTTTTAAAATGTCTCTGACAATCTTGCACTTTCTGTTTTGAAACGACATGAATGTTTGTGCCACTGCTTAATAACTGTTTAATAAATACACTTTCGTTAAATTGACTTAGTTGTGATTTCCGTATCTGCATGAAAGTTTGAAATGAGCATATATCAATGCAGTATGAAGAAGAATGTTTCAATGTAGACACATAGAATCATCATACTGCTGTGATTATATGTATCAAGTGTTCATTTAAGGTTAAGGCAAAATATCCAGACATATATATCGTGTATCGCGATATGGCCTAAAAATATCGAGATATTAAAAAAAGCCCATATCAACCAGCCCTAAAACCATGTGCAACTATTTTTTAGGGGCGGTCCTTAAAATTGACAGTATATTTTTTCTGGAAAGAAGAAGTAGGAACGTTGCTTGCTTTGACGGAAAAAGATCTTGCTTTGAGTCCGATAGCGCATCATACAAGAATAAAACATTACAATGAGACTACATGGAAATAAGATTTTTTTTTTTGTCCTGTCCAGCCACTCAGGCAAGTCATATTGTTGATGGAGATGCCCACATTTGCTGTACAGATTGACGTTACAAAAGAGAAACGTGGAATATTTCTCTTGTTGCCTTATTTGTATATGATTTTATATAAATGTTTGGCGCAGCCGGACTGTTGCAGGAGGGGATAGAAAGAACAAAAAAAAGTAAGACGGGGGGAAATTGCGCAGACAAGTTAAGTTAAAGTACCTTTGATTGTCACACACACACTACGTGTGGCAAAATTATTCCCTGGATTTGACCCATCACTTTTGATCACCCCCTGGAAGTGAGGAGAGCAGTGGGCAGCAGCGGTGGCCGCGCCCAGGAATCAATTTTGGTGATTTAACCCCCAATTACAACCCTTGATGCAACGCATACTTGTTCAACAGCCATACAGGTTACACTGAGAGTTGTGATAAAAAACAACTTCAACACTCTTACTAATATGCACCACACTGTGAACCCACACCAAACAAAAATGACAAACACATTTCTGGAGAACATCCTCACTGTAACACAACATAAACACAACAGAACAAATACCCAGAATCCCATGTATCCCTAACTCTTCTTGGCTACATTATACACCCCCGCTAGCACCAAATCCCGCACGCCTCCGTGCGTCGGTTGAGGTGGGCGGGGTTTCGTGATAGCGCGGGTGTATAATGTAGCCCGGAAAAGTTAGGGATGCATGGGATTATGGGTATTTGTTCTTTTGTGTTAATGTTGTGTTACAATGCGGATGTTCTCCCGAAATGTGTTTGTCATTTTTGTTTGGTGTGGGTTCATAGTGTGGCGCATGTTAGTAAGAGTGTTAAAGTTGTTTATATCACAACTCTCAGTGTAACCTGTATGGCTGTTGACTAAGTATGCATTGCAGTCACTGTCGTGTCTCAACAGAGGCTGTATACAACATGTGACTGGCTGGCACGCATATAGCATTGTGTAAAAGCGGGCGCGACAACAAGTTTTGGAGGACTGTTTTGCAAGCACAGACTTTAGATTTTGAAAATAAATTAAACTCACACAATTTTGGGGAGCAAATACAAATGTATTTTGTGCACAATAGAAGTGTTTGCTTTGATCTATATTAACACTCAATAATTAGTGTTGTCTGCATTCAGATGGGTGCCCATCCCCCTCTCTTCAACTCTCTCAAAATCACCCTTCTGCGCTTTCAACTTTTTTTTATTCACTCGCTCAGATTTATTTCTGCTCTGTGCTCGCGCAAGTTTAGACCCACAGTGTTATATTTGTGTCGAAAAGGCAACCAGCAGAGAACTGGACACGTGTACTCTGTGTGGCTGCTCGGGGTTTAATTTCTTTTCAAAATATAATGTCTGTGCTTGCAAAACTTATTTTTCTGTCCTCAAAATCTGCCTTTGCGACCTCAACTTTAAGACAGAATCATAACGCCATACAGAAGCTGCTCTTTCTGAACACAGAAACGGAAAAAAAAAAAAAAAAAAGTAGACCAGGTAAGATGCCTGATAAATGATGTGATCACCTCTGGACTGGTATTAAAGCCACACTAATATGCGCACGCTGTGGCGGCAGACAGTGGGGTGGCCATCGAGGAAGAAGAAAACAACTTGACGGAGCAACAGGTGGCATCATTTTTCCAAAGCAGAGAAATAAAGATGGACCTGGATAACATCGAGACGTGCCACCCGCTGCAGACAGACAGGCGACAGACCTCCCATTATAATGACGCTTGTGAACAGGAAAAATAAAATTGCACTTTTCAAACCAGGAACCAAACTGACAGGAACAAACGTGTATGTGACCAACTTACCAAGAAGAATGCAGACATCGTTAAAAAGGCAAAATACCTAAGAAAATACAGCACACCTGAGTAACAAATTGTAAAATATTTATCAAACTGAAAGGCTCTCTGAGGGAAGCAAAGGTGTGGGTAGCAAGAAGCGTGGAGGAACTGGACAGATTTAGCTAACAATAAGTCAATGGACAATAAATCAATAGGCATGAAACAACTGGACTTTGTGAAGGAAATAAATCCAGACACAAACATTTACTCTCAACAATAAATGCTCCTACTAAACAACAGAACAATATAATACAAACATTACATCTGACAACAAACTATCAATTATTCACATCAATAGCAGAAGTCTGCATGCAAACTACAACAACATCCAGCAATAACAGACGGTTTCAAATACATCTTAAAGTAATTGCCATCCATCATCTTCCGCTTATCCGACGTCGGGTCGCGGGGGCAACAGCCTAAGCAGGGAAGCCCAGACTTCCCTCTCACCAGCCACTTCGTCTAGCTCTTCCCGGGGGATCCCGAGGCATTCTCAGGCCAGCCGGGAGACATAGTCTTCCCAACGTGTCCTGGGTCTTCCCCGTGGCCTCCTACCGGCTGGAAGGGCCCCAAACACCTCCCTAGGGAGGCGTTCGGGTGGCATCCTGACCAGATGCCCGAACCACCTCATCTGGCTCCTCTCCATGTGAAGGAGCAGCGGCTTTACTTTGAGTTCCTCCCGGATGACAGAACTTCTCACCCTATCTCTAAGGGAGAGCCCCGCCACCCGGCGGAGGAAACTCATTTCGGCCGCTTGTACCCGTGATCTTATCCTTTCGGTCATGACCCAAAGCTCATGACCATAGGTGAGAATGGGAACGTAGATCGATCGGTAAATTGAGAGCTTTGCCTTCCGGCTCAGCTCCTTCTTCCCCACAACGGATCGGTACAACGTTCGCATTACTGAAGACGCCGCACCCATTTAGACCTGAAAGGAAATGAACTGAACCTCATCACCAGAAACAGTGGATAAACATCTGCACCAGAGTGGTGAAAAATGTGTCATTTGCATTTGATAATATCTTGCAAGGCATAAGAATTGAAATATGTCGTGAAAAAGACAAAAACATGTTAGTCAGCTGTAGATGTTGAACACCTAAATCAAGTATTGAAAGGTTTGAGGATTGGATTAACACAACTTTTATAGAAATGAGCCAAAATATCATATTCATATGTGGGGGTATCAATACTGTCCTCCTGAACCCTAACAAGCAAAAGAACATTGTTGACGTCGATGTATAGTATGAGTTTATATCCTAAAATCTCAAGGCCAAGCAGAATCACAAGTCTCTGCGCCATGTTTATTGATAATATATTTACCAATGATTTTGATAACACTATACAAGTGGCCTGCAAACTTCAGTGATCATTTACCTGTTTTTTTACAATCAATGCATGCAATTGTTTTAGCAGCTCCCCAGTTTTGTGTGTCACTGTTTATAGACCAAAAAAGAAATGTGCTGCTTTTATGAATAATTTTTCTGCGATTTTATCAATCATTCATTCAACTAGGGATGCACCGATTAATCGGTAACCGAATATATTCGGCCGAATATGGCAAAAAAAGCCACATTCGGCCTTCGGTGGAATGAGTTAAAAGCAAGGCCGAATAGTGGCGTGTGACGCAAAGACGGAATTTTTTGACGCGGTGACGCAATCAACCAACGTGCAGTGTTAAATTTAAATTGTTTTATACATAGTTAGTTTCCTTCTTTTTATTCTGAAGCTGAAGTACTGTTATTGACAAATCTGTTCTGGCCTGGGATATGTTGTGTACCTGTAAAAGTGTATGAGGTTACAAGCACACACTTATTGAGATTTAGTGGGGCCTCTGTTTACATTATTAGCCTGTTGTGTAGGCTACCTGTATAAGTGTATGAGGTTACAAGCACACACTTAATTGAGATTTACTTGAGCCTTCTGCTTACATTATTAGCCTGTTGTGTAGGCTACCTGTATAAGTGTATGAGGTTACAAGCACACACTTAATTGAGATTTACTTAAGCCTTCTGTTTACATTATTAGCCTATCTACTGTGGCCAAGCAGACTTTTGCCAAAAAGACAATAGTTCATTTGTTGTGGGTTTATCCACTTTAATGCACTTTATTTTTTTTTTGGAATGCATGTTTTGTTTGAAGGCCTAATATAAATGAAAAACTTTTTTTTTTTTTTTGAAAACGCAAAAGCTACTGGAATATTAAAAAATGTCAATATTCAATAAAAAATGTACTTTATTTGAAAAAACGTGTCTAAAAATTTATTCTAGGCTATTTATGCAATATAAAAAAGTTGTGAAAAACTGCATTTATTATTCGGTATTTGGTATTCGGCCTTTGGCCAAGCGTTTAAATTTTATTTGGTTTCGGCTTCGGCCACAAATTTTCATTTCGGTGCATCCCTACATTCAACATATAATCCCTGTTTCGAAGGAATTTTTAAATAGTTTAGATTTTATTGATTTTACCCGACATGTCACACAGCGGACTCACAACAGAGGGCACACTCTGGATTTGGTCATTATTTATGATCTGTCCACCACTGTGTCCTCTGTTGTCACCTTGGCTGTATCTGACCACGACTGTGTTATTTAATATCACAGCTTCTATCCAGCAGATGACCTCAGTGAGAACTGTGATGAAGCACTATTCAAACCTCTGAAGTGGCTGCAAATTATACAAATATACAATAATAACTGTCCTCCAATGGTTTTACCTGCTCCCTGTGATTTTATTGCTGAACATTTTAATCAAAACCACAAATCTAGCCTTGAAGTTGTTGCTCCTCTAAAATCAAAAAAGGTCATTTTAAAACTAATACATTCATGGAGAAACGATGAGAAAATTAAAATACTAAAACGAAATTGCATTATAGCAGAGAGGAAATGGAGATAGAATAAACTGATGATTAACTATCAATATTACGTTGATCGCAAAAAATATAAAACCGGCGGTTAAGAACGCAAGAAACACTTTTCTCCACAATAAGAACCCCCAGAGTCCTTTTTGCCACTATTAATCATTTGATTAACCCTGATTTTAATAATATACCTTGCAAACCTACAGACTCCCTTTGTGAGCAGTTTGCAGAACACTTCAGAGAAAAAAATAAACACGATCAGATGTTTCATGTGACCTTTTATCTTCTCAAACAGCTTAAATGTAACTTAAAACATTTGTATGCACGTACAACACTTAAAGGCCTACTGAAAGCCACTACTATCGACCACGCAGTTTGATAGTTTATATATCAATGATGAAATATTAACATTGCAACACATGCCGGGTTAGTTTACTAAAGTGCAATTTTAAATTTCGTGCCGAAAAATCCTGCTGAAAAGGTCTCGGTATGATGACTCCTGCACGTGACGTCATGGATTGTAGAGGACATTTTGTGCCAGCATCATGCCCAGCTATTAAGTCGTCGGTTTTCATCGCAAAATTCCACAGTATGCTGGACATCTGTGTTGGTTAATCTTTTGCAATTTGTTTAATGAACAATGGAGACATCAAAGAAGAAAGCTGTAGGTGGGAAGCGGTGTATTGCGGCCGGCTTTCGCAACACAAACACAGCCGGTGTTTCATTGTTTACATTCCCGAAAGATGAGTCAAGCTTTACTATGGAACAGAGATTTCAAGCGAACACGGTTGGATTGGACCACACACGCAAAGTACAGTGTATTATGCAGCGATCATTTTTACCATTCTGTATTCTGAAGTTGATCTATGTCGTTTGCTACTCCAGCATCAATATCAGTACCGTCCTCCTGACCGTCAGCGTCGGGTTCAAAGCGGTATGGCTCTATCCCTTGTTGCGGTTGGGCCTAGCCGAGTGGTCCTGCCACCCCCACGGCTGCCACGGCGCCTCACACAGCATCTTCCCTATCTGAATCGTTCCCACTGCCCTCTAGTCTTTTTTTTTCCTAGTCCTTCACTCTCACTTTCCTCATCCACGAAATATTTCATCCTCGCTCAAATTAATAGGGAAATCGTCACTTTCTCGGTCCGAATCGCTTTCGCTGCTGGTGGCCATGATTGTAAACAATGTTCAGATGTGAGGAGCTCCACAACCTGTGACGTCACGCGCACATCGTCTGCTACTTCCGGTACAGGCAAGGCTTTTTTATCGGCACCAAAAGTTGCGAACTTTATCGTCGATGTTCTCTACTAAAATCCTTTCAGCAAAAAATATGGCAATATCGCAAAATGATCAAGTATGACACATAGAATGGACCTTCTATCCCTGTTTAAATGAGAAAATCTAATATCAGTAGGCCTTTAAAACCTTTAGAATATTAGTATGTGGGATTAAATTATGGAATGGATGAAGTAACGAAATGAAACAGTGTACTAGGGTTGTCCCGGTATCAAATTTTGGTACATCTATCGGTACCAAAATGTATTTTGATACTTTTCTGTACTTTTCTAAATAAAGGGGATCACAAAAAATGGCATTATTGGCCTTAATTTAACAAAAAATGTTACAGTATATTAAACATATATTCCTTATTGCAATCAAAAAAAAATATTTTGTTATTAAATAAAATTGTGAACATACTACACAAATTGTCTTTTATTAGTAAGTAAACAATCAAAGGCTCCTAATTAGTCTGCAGTAACACATTGTGTCATTTATACAGCTATTATTTTGTCAAAATTATAAAGGACAAGCTGTAAAAATTGATTAATAATCCACTTGATCATTAACTGTTAATATCTAATTATTTTCCGTTTCAACATGTTCTATGTTATAACCACTTATTCTTGTGTTGTTTGGATACTTGTAATTAGTTTTGGATGATACCACGAATGTAGGTATCGATCCGATAACAAGTAATTACAGGATCATACATTGGTCACATTCCAAAGTCCTCATGTGTCCAGGCACATATTTCCTGAGTTTATAAACCCATCCATCATCCATGTTCTGACGCTTGTACTTTATTGGATGGCGGGGGGTGCTGGAGCCTATCCTAGCTGCATATGGGCGGAAGGCGGGAAGAACATGCAAACTCCACAGAGAAAAATCCCGCGCCCAGGATTGAACCCAGGACCTTAGTATTGTGAGGGACACGTAATTCCACCGTGCTGCCTGAGTTTATAAACATAACATGAATTTTTTTTAAAAACGGAGAAAAGATTTAGTCATCATAGTAGTATCGACTAGATACGCATTACAGGGGATGTTAGGTGTAGATCCACCCATGGCGTTTATTTACATTTTAGCTGACTGTTAGCCGTTAGCTATTGTATCTCCTACGGTGTGTAGTGAAGCATGTTTAGAAATTCCTCGTCCTGCAGGGATGATACGTGTAAGAAACGTACTTTGTCGCCATGGAGGCGAGGATTAGTGATTTAGAAGTAGTTAAAACGCTGCCGACTGCGGATGGATTTTAGCTGCTAGCTAGCTAACAATGTCTGAAAGCACCTCTTCCTAAGGGTGTTACAGTGTTATAACTTCACCTTTATCTTTCCTTTTCAAGCCAAAATGCATCCATTCTCCCTTTTCTATCTACACACTGTCTCAGTGAGTAAGTACTCTGTGATTGTGCGCTGCCGAACATGCTCCTCTGCTCATAAAACCAGCAATGTGACGACGCACCGTCATGCCCGTTAACAAGAAAACAATGGGGAACCGGTACTTTTCAAACAGATTATAATACCTCCTTCCTTCAGAAGCAGCCTCAGTGATGTAACCAGGGACCCCCCAAATAAATAGAGGAGCACGTGGGACTGTACCTTAGAGCGTAGGTTGAAACTGTAACTATATATACTATATTATATATACTGTACTATACTATATACACTATAAAGTATAGTATAGCATTGATTAGTACCGCGACACTATACTAGTACCGGTATACCGTACAACCCTACAGTGTACTAATATGATCCAATTTAAGAAACTGTTCAAATTCAAAGTGTTTACAGAGTACAGAGAAGATGAATCATTAAAAATATTCTGAACTTATTGATAATCTTATTCACCTAACCATACGAAATACAACTTGAGTATTTATTAAAAAAACAAAAATATGTGACATATCATATTGAAACTGTACATGTTTGAAGTAAAGTTAAACTTCAAACTTCAAATTGAAGCTGTTCATTCTGTGAACAAACTCACTGGATTTTTAACGGGTGCCAAGCAGTACACCTGTTTGTGTTTATCTATATAGATTTAGAAACTAGAAAAACTCTAGACCAGGGGTGTCCAAAGTGCAGCCCGGGGGCCATTTGCGGCCCGCAGCTAATCAGCTAATTCTGCAAAAATTGCAAAATTGATAGTATTGCAAAAATAAAATTAAAAACATTTTAAAAAAGTGGAATAAAGTGAAATCTAATGAAAAACATTGGCAATGTTGACACAAAGCTGCCATGCAGGCAATTTTTTTTCCCTTTTGTCGTTATTTTCTATTTTTCCCATTGCTCAAAAAAAAGGACAAAAAAATCTATGTTATAATGAATTATTACTTTAAAAATATCACTTTAAAATGTTTTATGTGGAACAAATATTGCATACGTTGTGTGGTTGCCACATAAAAACATCAAAGTTTTGACCAAAGAGCATAAAACATCCATTTTCCATCCATTTTCTACCGCTTATTCCCCTGGCGCCTATCTCAGCTACAATCGGGCGGAAGGCGGGGTACACCCTGGACAAGTCTCCACCTCACTGCAGGGCCAACACAGACAGACAGACAACATTCACACTCACATTCACACATTAGGGCCAATTTAGTGTTGCCAATCAACCTATCCCCAGGTGCATGTCTTTGGAAGTGGGAGGAAGCCGGAGTACCCGGAGGGAACCCACGCATTCACGGGGAGAACATGCAAACTCCACACAGAAAGATCCCGAGCCTGGATTTGAACCCAGGACTGCAGGACCTTCGTATTGTGAGGCAGACGCACTAACCCCTCTGCCACCGTGAAGCCCAGAGCATAAAACAAACAAAATAATAGTTCAAACTTAAAATCGGAAGTTGATCTTGAAATTTAAGTGTTAAAAGTAAAAAAAAATAATAAAAATGCATCACTTTATGAGTGGGGAACCTTTCGGATCTCAAATATATTTAGTAGGATTTTATTTAACTTTTCACTGTGATTACTCAAAAATATTAAATAATTAAAATCAATGGTGTCTTGCATTATTGATCTTTGAGGGCTTTAAATTGCTAAATAAAGGAACTCTCCTGAAGGAATCAATAAAATACTATCTATCTATCTAAATACTGCATATTTCAGTTTTACTATAAAAAAACAAAAAACAAAGTTGTCTTTGACAGAAAAGGCATAAAACTGTATTTGTTTTACTTTATATCAACCTCAAGTTGATATAGAGATTTACTGTAAGCATTAAATAAAAAATAATGATAATAATTTTACTTATTTTTAACATTTTAGTGACTGAGACCCTCTATGCTACCCAGGAGCCATAAGGATTAAAAAAAAATCTATATATTTTGTTATGGTTTGAAAATTAAAAATATCAAAATGTCCCCCGCATGCTTTAATTTTTCTGTCTGCGGCCCTATGTGGAAAAAGTTTGAACTCCTCTGCTCTAGACCATGTATTTTTGTATTATACAGTACGTCCACGTATTCTTTTATACTATTTGACCTATGTTGCCTATCCCAACTGAATTCGGACAATATACAGTCTCCCCATGATTGGTTGCCAGTCAATGGACAAACAAGCATTCACATTTACTCACCTCAACTTCAATCGTGCCAGACAGAAGAAGAGCCCCGAAGATGATGAGTAAGGAGCCAACCGAAAAGAGAAAGACTGCCAGTGCGATTGCCTTGTATGGGACAGCTGGTGGATTCTTCTTAAACTGTACAGAATTACATAACATGAGCTGCAGCACATCCATTGTGTGGCATTATCTACTTATCCTGACTGCCAGTACCTGTAAGTCAATGTAGCCATCGTCATCTGCAGCAAGCCTTGAATATTTGACCTTGTTGAACACTCCGGCATCCAGCATGTTGCCTCTGTTCGCTTTCATTGTGGCACAGCAGCTGTTAGGAGAGAGGAGAAAGAAGGCCAGTAACAACCTTGGGTGCGCTGACTCATAACGGTTCAGAGTTATTGGTCTGCTTGAGATAAAACCTATCGCTTCTTTTTCTGATGACCTGTGAATTGTAAATATGAGATCATTTCTAAAGTGAAACATAAATAATGCAAAAAGGAAGATTAAGATTGAGTGCTTAAGACTGCCTAAGTGTTTCACGGCTAGATAACCAGTGTTGAGAGTACTTAGATTATTTTTGTTGTAAATACCGCATTTTCCGGACTATAAGGCACACTTCAAATCCTTTTTTTTCCTCAAAACTCGACAGCGCACCTTATGTAAGGAAAAATTCTGGTTTTGCTTACCGACCTCGAAAGCTATTTTATTTGGTATAATGATAAGTGTGACCAGTAGATGGCAGTCACACATAAGAGACACATTTAGACAGCAATATGATTCAAGTGCACAACACCAACATTTTACACGTTCCATTAAAAATACAGAAAATTACACACGGCTTTCAAAAATCAAGTTGTACTTTTCTATCCGTGCGAAGGGACAACTCGCAATCTTGTATCGGCCTGCTGACTGCCAAGGGCGAACATCGAGTACCGTGATGCAGACAAAGCAGAGACAGGGCGATATCACGAGTTTCCACACATTTGCATTACTGGATAATTATATATTGTGTCTAACCAGGGAAATTATCCCCCTTCCTTCAGAAACGGCGGCAGTGACGTAACCAGGGACCTCCCAAATAAATAGAGGAGAACGTGGGACTGTACCTTAGAGCAGTGGTTCTCAACCTTCTTTCAGTGATGTACCCCCTGTGAACATTTTTTAATTCAAGTACCCCCTAATCAGAGCAAAGCATTTTTGGTTGAAAAAAAAGAGATAAAGAAGTAAAATACAGCACTATGCCATCAGTTTCTGATTTATTAAATTGTATAACAGTGCAAAATATTGCTCATTGGTAGTGGTCTTTCTTGAACTATTTGGAAAAAAAGATATAAAAATAACTAAAAACTTGTTGAAAAATAAACAAGTGAGTCAATTAGAAATACAGATTTCTACACATAGAAGTAATCATCAACTTAAAGTGCCCTCTTTGGGGATTTTAATAGAGATCCATCTGGATTCATCAACTTAATTTTAAAAAAAATTTCACAAAAAAAGAAATCTTTAACATCAATATTTATGGAACATGTCCACAAAAAAATCTAGCTGTCAACACTGAATATTGCATTGTTGTATTTTTTTCACAGTTTATGAACTTACATTCTTCATATTTTGTTGAAGTATTATTCAATAAATATATTTATAAAGGATTTTTGAATTGTTGCTATTTTTAGAATTTTTCAAAAAAATCTCACATACTCCTTGGCATACCTTTAAGTACCCCCAGGGGTATGCATACCCCAAATGGAGAACCACTGCCTTAGAGCGTAGGTTGGAACTGTAACTAAGTGTACAGCCCCATACTTTTCTCCTCATTGAGCCAAATTTAACTGTCGCTGCATGATTCCTTGCTTCTTGTCTGTTTAATGGATGTCATCACTGTTTGAACCTGACAACTCTTCAGCCACCCAGCTGCTATACTTCATTAGCTTCGTTCGCACAGGCTATGGGGAGAGGCCCTTTCAAGCAGAGTAGTAGCTTAATATTTGACGCAGAGTGGAGCTATCAATCGCTGCTATGCTAAGTCGCTAACACAAGAGAAAACAAACAGATGGGATTAGTGATAAAGTCGCTTCAGGAAGAGATTTAGGTTCTCAAGAAAATTGGTGGATGAGTAAATAAAGCTGTAGTCACTCACCAAAGCACTGCATCACTCGGGAGTCGAGAAGTCGGCACTGCACCACCATATTTAAAAACTAAAAGTTTGATGCGCATTGTAGTTCGTCGTCAGAGAACTTCCCTAAACATGCAAGGTGAGCCAAAGATCCCTGTGCTTCGTCTTGTCAGGCGCACGGAAAAGCAAACGGCCGCAACAAAAGCACATCAAAAGACACTGGTATGGCGGTATTGTCTCAAATATATACCACTTATACGGGTATTATACTTAATACCGGTATACCGCGCAGCACTACACTGGACTAGCAAAGTTAGCATTAATTGTATCAGCTGATAATTTGCAAAATTATGCAGCCAACCCCACATCTCGCCTAGATTCATCTTGAATAAGTAAGAGTGTAAAATGATTGCATTAATTGCTATAAATTAATTAATCATATTTAGCGAGCTATATGTTTTGATCATGTTATTCAAATATTCAATCTTTCTTGTTATTGTTTCTGTATGTGATTTGATTTGCTATAGTTTTATCTCTGTCTAGCAGAGTGTGGTACAAAGATAATATGCATGCACACTAGACTTGGCGGGGTGATATCATGGCGGGGTAAAGTGAGTGGTATCAGTGGTTATAAATAGGTAGAGGGATAAGATGAATTATATATAAAACTACGGCGTAAAATGTCAGGAGTGTATTTATAATTCGAATGTTGTCTTGTTTTTAGCGTTTAGAAGACAATGCTTTTTTTGAGTAATGTGAATAACACTAATACACGATCAATGGCGAAATTTCAAAATTTTTGGGTGTGTTTTGACCCGAATTAAAGGGGAACTGCACTTATTGGGGGATGCTGGCCCATCATTCACAATCCCTATGCGATACAAGAACACCAATGTCTTTCTCTTTTTCGTGCATTCTAAATCATAGAAAAAAAACTAGCAGGAAGTGGCTAACAATGTAGGTAATGGGGATTACATTTTTTTCCGGTTATAAAGCCCTTTAAAACAATGTTTTATATTCCTATTGTAGACACCTCTGTCATATTTTTTTGTGTAAATATCAACCACTCTTTTCTAACAGACTACGGCCTGTAGAGTCAATGTACAAAAGTGAATGGCTTAAAACAGCAATCTGTTTATGCAAGTTTACATTGGGGTATGTTGTTTTTTAATAGTAAATTATGATAATGTTTCTTGTATTCATGTTAGCATTTACAGTGGGGCAAAACAGTATTTAGTCAGCCACCAATATGGATACATGGATGATACAGCAGAGGATTGGGAGAATGTCATGTGGTCAGATGAAACCAAAATAGAACTGTTTGGTATAAACTCAAGTCGTCGTGTTTGGAGGAAGAAGAATACTGAGTTGCATCCCAAGAACACCATAACTACTGTGAAGCATGGGGGTGGAAACATTATGCTTCGGGGCTGTTTTTCTGCTAAGGGGCAAGATGATTGATCCATGTTAAGGAAAGAATGAATGGGGCCATGTATCGTGAGATTTTGAGCCAAAACCTCCTTCCATCAGTGAGAGCTTTGAATGGTTGACCAAATACTTATTTTCCACCATAATTTACAAATAAATTCTTTAAAATTCCTACAATGTGAATTCCTGGATTATTTTTTCACATTCTGTCTCTCACAGTTGAAGTGTACCTATGATGAAAATTACAGACCTCTGTCATCATTTTAAGTGGGAGAATAAATATTTTTTTGCCCCACTGTAAGCTAGCCAGTCAGCCATGAGCGTACTTGCCCCGCTAGCTTATGGGCAGTATCACCGATAGTTTATCGAAGTGCAGTTCTCAATCACGGTTTTACGATAACTTTAATTGAAAACGGTAATACTAAAACCAGGAGGTTTTACAATGATTTATCAATAATACCGTTTATATTTCCATCCCTAGCCATATACTAAAATTGTTGAATCGACCACATGAGCTGTTAATGCAGGGATGTAGACAGCATCATGAGGAAAAGACTTAGGCTAAAAAAAATAAAGTCCCAAAAAAATTAAGAAATTGCAGTTGTAATATTTTAACAAAATAGCATAAGCCTAGTTTTGACTCTTGCATCTACGTTTGGGGCGTGGCAATAATTGACCAAAATAAACACTTGGGAAGAAATGTATTAAAGGCCTTATTTAAACGGGGATAGCAGGTCCATTCTATGTGTCATACTTGATCATTTCGCGATATCGCCATATTTTTGCTGAAAGGATTTAGTAGAGAACATCGACGATAAAGTTCGCAACTTTTGGTGCTGACAGAAAAGCCTTGCCTGTATCGGAAGTAGCAGACGATGTGCGCGTGACGTCACGGGTTGTGGAGCTCCTCACATCTGAGCATTGTTTACAATCATGGCCACCATTAGCGGGAGCAATTCGGACAGAGAAAGCGACAATTTCCCCATTAATTTGAGTGAGGGTGAAAGATTCGTGGATGAGGAAAGTGAGAGTGAAGGACTAGAAAAATACAAAGAAAAAAAGAAAAAAAAAACTTGAGGGCAGTGGGAGCGATTCAGATAGGGAAGATACAGTGAGAGGCGCCGTGGCAGCCGTGGGGGTGGCAGGACCACTCGGCCAGGCCCAACCGCAACAAGGGAGAGAGCCATACCGCTTTGAAACCGACGCTGACGGTGACGGTCAGGAGGACGCTGCTGATATTGATGCTGGAGTAGCACACAACATACAGTATATCGCCTTCAGAATACATATTGGTAAAAATAATCGCTGCATAATACACTGTACTTTGTGTGTGTGGTCCAACCCCACCATGTTCGCTTGACCTCTCTGTTCCATAGTAAAGCTTGACTGTCATCTTTCGGGAATGTAAACATTGAAACACCGGCTGTGTTTGTGTTGCTAAAGCTGGCCGTAATACACCGCTTCCCACCTACAGCTTTCTTCTTTGATGTCTCCATTGTTCATTGAACAAATTGCAAAAGATTAACCAACACAGATTTCGAGAATACTGTGGAATTTTGCGATGAAATCAGACGACTTAATAGCTGGGCACGATGCTGGCACAAAATGTCCTCTACAATCCGTGATGTTACACGCAGGCGTCATCATACCGAGACGTTTTCAGCAGGATTTTTCGGCGCGAAATTTAAAATTGCACTTTAGTAAACTAAACAAAACGTGTTGCAATGTTAAGATTTCATCATTGATATATAAACTATCAGACTGCGTGGTCGGTAGTAGTGGTTTTCAGTAGGCCTTTAAGTGCAAGTGTTTGAAAGAGAAATGTTGTATATTTTTAGTGTTTTAATCCTGCCTGCTTACATCAGGTTTAGGGACCACATATGGAAATTAGCTTCTTGGTAGAATCTGTTGTGTTTATGTTTCAATGCGCTCTGTACAGAAATGTTTATTAACATGCAATGATGTTTCCAAATAAAATTTGAGAAAAAACTGTATTATGCTGATAGTATATAATTGTACCATGAATTGATTACATGGACCCCGAGTTGAAAGTTGAAAAGCTTATTCGGGTGCTATCATTTTGTGGTCAATTGTACGGAATATGTACTGTACTGTGCAATCTACTAATAAAAGCTTTAATTAATCAATCAATCAAAAACAAATGTCTCCCTTACAGGATTGACTTAGTTTGTATAAACTCAATATGTGATCATCCCCCCAAAATCCTGATAGTGTGAAGTTGAATGATTCCATTTCTTGAGTCAACATTTGGACATAAGTTAGCAATTCAGTATGCAATATGGGGCAGATAAAGTTGTAACAAACTCTATGGCAAGATATAAAATGTGATATATTCATATGTATGTCCAAAAACTGTTTCTATAATGACAGCCTGACCTTTACACATTCATAAACACAAATTCACAACAGGAATTAATTCATGAGTCTCCTGCAAGTTTTGCTTTATTTTTTGACCTTTTTGAAATAAATCTGCAAACAAACTTTACCAACATTCTTTTTTCCTCACTCACAGTTTTGCCTCAAAAGAGCTGGAGAGTATGTCTACCTTTCTTTGTAGATCACCGGTGAATAAAAAGCTGGCAGCAAGCGGGTCACATTCGGCCCGGCCAGGACTTACAATGCGACGCTGAGAGTAAAACCTTGGACTTGCTTTATGCCAGGGGTGCCCACACTTTTTCTGCAGGCGAGCTACTTTTCAAATGACCGTGTCGAGGTGACCTCATTCTTACATATAATTTATATTTGTTTATCCACGAAGGAGACATTTTTGTTTAACAAGTTAAAGGTGTTTAATGATAATACAAGCATGTTTAACACATATCGATTCCTTTCTTTCATGAAGACAAGAATATAAGTTGGTGTATTACTTGATTCTGATGACTTGCATCGATTGGAATCAGACAGTAGTGATGATAACGTTCACATTTTCAAATGGAGGACGTTATTTCTGTCCAATACCACATTAAGGTGTTGCTTTTTGCCATCTTATTTGTCCAGTTTTTATACTCCTTTTTATACACTTCACAAGAAATACATTGGCGGCAAACTCCGTAGCTTGATAGATTGTGCACGCCAGCTTTCTGGGACTCTTATTTTGTTAGCGCAGGCAGGATGAAGCAGCGCTTTTATTGTGAAGACAGGAACTGTGCAGTCGTTTAATGAGTTTCGACAACAGGTACGGCGTGAGAGTCTGTTGGAATAAAAAGTGTTTCTCGCCTAACTGTCGGGCATTTTTTCTCAATCATGATCTCGCAGCAGCCAACGGGGCTGCTGTTTCTCATATATATATATATATATATATATATATATATATATATATATATACACACACACACACACACACACGCACACATACATATATACAGTACATATATATACATACATACATATATATGTACATATACACACATATATATATATAGACATACATATATACATATACATGTATACACATACATACACATATATATATATATATCCATATATATATACATACATACATATACATACATACGTATACATATATATACTTATGTATATATACATACATATACATATACATACATAGATAACATACATATACATACACATATATATATACACATATATACATAAACACATATATATACACACACATGTATACACACATATATATATACACATATATATATACATATATATATATACAAACATATATATATATATATATATATATATACATACATATATATATACATACATACATATATAATATACATACATACATATGTACATACGTATACATATATATACATACATACATAACATACATATACATACACATATATATACACATATACATATATACATAAACACATATATATACACACACATGTATACATATATATATACACACAAACACATGTATACATACATATATATATATACACACCGATATATATATATATATATATACACACAGATATATATATATACATATATATATACACATACATATATACATATACATATACATATATATATAGATTTACATATATACATACACATACATAAATATATATATATATATACACACACACACATATATATGTATATATATATATATATATATATATATATATATATATATATATATATATATATATATATATATATATATACCGCCACAGCGGGCCTTTTAAATATCTCCCTAATTCTGAGGTCTCAGGGTTGGCAAATATGATGTTTTGGCAAGATGACAACTCCTAGGTGTTCATTAAAGCTCGGTAGTGTCCAGCACGCCCTGCGACCCCAATAAAGGGACAAGCGGTAAAAAATGAATGGATGGATAGTTGTTATTTATTTCAGTTGTTAATCAACACTTGTTCATTCAGGCTTACCATCATAAATAAAAACGAGTGGTGTATACAGTAAGACAAACTATCTGTAAGTTTAAAGGAGTTAGTATGAGTAATATTATTGTTATTATTATTATTATTTCAACAAGTTAGTTGGACTCAACCCGGTTAGCATCAACAGCTTCATTAACTTGGTGACTTTTAACTCCCTGCACGGCGAGGTAAAATGTGAAATATGTGAGCAGAGTGAGTTTCACCTCTGATTTAGTGGATTATGTCTTCAAATGAGGGAGAAGAGCCGTCAAAGTCTGTAAATGCTCGGCGCCATCTCTACGGCGCCATGTTGTTGACATCCGCTCTATGCTGTCGGCCACTTTCTCCTTTAATGCGCATGCGCTCGGCGACTACCTAATTTAGGCGCATGCGCACGGGATATGTTTGGCTTTTTGAGGTTGGTTCTTAAATCAATGTTTTGACGGCACATTTCAAAAATACTCTCTAAAAAAAATAAAATACATAAAACAAAGTGGATTAAAAAGAGCAAACATGTCAAACTATCCATCCATTTTTCTACCGCTTATTCCCTTTCGGGGTCGCGGGGGGCGCTGGCGCCTATCTCAGCTACAATCGGGCGGAAGGCGGGGTACACCCTGGACAAGTTGCCACATCATCACAGGGCCGACACAGATAGACAACATTCACACTCACATTCACACACTAGGGCCAATTTAGTGTTGCCAATCAACCTATCCCCAGGTGCATGTCTTTGGTGGTGGGAGGGGCCTATCCCCAGGTGCATGTCTTTGGAGGTGGGAGGGGCCTATCCCCAGGTGCATGTCTTTGGAGGTGGGAGGAAGCCGGAGTGCCCGGAGGGAACCCACGCAGTCACGGGAAGAACATGCAAACTCCACACAGAAAGATCTGGGATTGAACCCAGGACTACTCAGGACCTTCGTATTGTGAGGCAGATGCACTAACCCCTCTTCCACCGTGCTCGATATTCGATATATATCTGGATATATTTTCAGGTAAAAATATACATATATAGATATAACTTTTTGTCAATGGCACCTATATTAACCCACTTAGTCAAGATGGGTATTAGCAGCACAGAAAATAAACAGAATTACATACCATAAACAAAACAGAAAAACAAAGAATGCATACATAAAATAGAAACACATTATTTCTACATCAAATAAATGACATAGCTGTTTATTGCTATGTTGTCTATTACCATTGTTGGTGTATTCATTCTTCCGACATCGATACAAAGCCTTTTGACGGCAGGTGCGGCGCGAGAGTCTGTTGAAATAAAAAGTTTCTCGCCTTCCTGTCGGTCGTTTTTTCTTAATAATGATCTGGCAGCAGCCAGCGTCATCTCACAAGACCCTCGGGTGCCGTGAATGTCAATCAAGTGACGTCATAGTGAAGATTGATGATCGGTAATTTTTAGGTCTATTTTTTTTAGTGGCTGGCGATCAGCTGACACGCCCTTCGCCATCGACCGGTTGCTCGCGATCTACACAATAGGCCTAAAGACAAAAAAAAAATCGATAAACTATTGAATTGGTTTGGAAATTTTTAAATACAGAAATGCTGCTTTAATTTTTCAGTGTGTGGCCCTTAAAGGAATACGTTTAGACACTAAATTGTTCAAAATGAATTAAGTCATCATAATATTCATAACGAAAAAATTCCGGTTGTATTTTTCCTCTCTCAATACAGGTTGAAGTTGTCATAAATATACATTCTTTGGCCCTGTTGTGTTGAAGAGAAAATTAGGTTTTTCATGTCATTGTTCCATCTTTTAAAGCACATTTCCACACAAGGTCAATTCCACACAAGCTGTATTCACTACAAAAAAAAAAACAGAAAGGATTGCATTTAAGTGTACTAAAAGTGGATTGCCTGTCCTTCTTTTTCAGACTCATATTGTGTATTAGTATTTTTTTTTTTGTATAGAATCTATCTCTTACGTCAGAGACGAGGCGCCTCTTTGACAAATTTATTCCAATCCATTAATGCAAACTTAAACACTGCTTGGCATGACTTTCGGAGCCAAATCTTTTCCTCATATTTGCGTTTTCAGCACTGTTGTTTTTTGTTCCTTCGACCGGCCTAACTGGTAGATTATTGATTATGTTTTTTCAATGGGGGTACATTTAATAAAACAGAATTAACTGCTTCAAATAATACACATCTTTATTTATTGTCATGATATAACAGTGCTGCTGTGGTTGTATGTTTTGACTGGGATGACAATAAACATTTTGTACATGTGCAGATCTTTTTTCCAGTGGTTAACAATCTGTAAAAACATATTTAAAAAAAAACTAGTTGAGGCAATTGCGTTTGAATGCTCCAATGTTAAAGTTGGCCTGAAATGCTGACAGAATGTAGTATGAATGTAAGAATAGTCTGAATGTTGAAGAGTTGGAATTTCCAGGAAAACCCGAATTTGGTTTGGAACTTGGGAAAGTGTTAGTTTGAATGTCTGGGATGAGTGGCATGTGTTGACGTTGGAATGGTTTGAATAGGTTGGAAAATGTGGAAATGGTGGAAGATTGAAAAATGGCCAATTCATTTAGGGAAAATGTCACAAAAAACTGGGAATTCTAGGAAATTTGGGAAATCTTTTAGAATTGTTTAAAGGCCTACTGAAACCCACTACTACCCACCACGCAGTCTGACAGTTTATATATCAATGATGAAATATTAACATTTTCATCGCCGTGTGGCTGAATCTTTTGCAATTTTTTCAATTAATAACGGAGACGTCAAAGAAGAAAGATGTAGGTGGGAAGCGGCGTATTGCGGCCAACTTTAACAACACAAACACAGCCGGTCTTTCCTTGTTTTCTTGTTTACATTCCACAAAGATGACGGTGAAGCTTTACAATGGAACAGAGCGGTCAAGCGAACATGATTCCCTACCACATGTCAACCGGCAGGTTTCGGTGATAGAATGGTGGTAATAAGTCGGCTCTTACCGTAGACATGAGCAGAGATCTTTCCTCCTGCACCTGTCAAAAAGGCAGCTGCATCCTCCGACCGGCCGCCCCCGACCGTTGGATGCTTCTACCGTGGAGGACGGGAAAAAAAAAAAATCTCAGCCCGGCCCCACTGGCTGGCTTTGCCTCGTAGAGAAACGTGGCTTCCCTCGGAGACACTGGCGGTCACATCCCTCTGACTTTCAGGTACGACCATATAACCTCACTAAAACACTAATAACACAATAAGCAGTTAAGGGATTTCCCAGAATTATCCTAGTAAATTTGTCTAATAACATCTGAATCGCTCTGCCGACTAGTTTTTTTTTTTTTAGTCCTTCACTCTCACTTCCGTCCTCTCCAAGGTTCTCATAGTCATTGTCACCGACGTCCCACTGGGTGTCAGTTTTCCTTGCCCTTATGTGGGCCTACCGAGGATGTCGTAGTGGTTTGTGCAGCCCTTTGAGACACTAGTGATTTAGGGCTATATAAGTAAACATTGATTGATTGATTGGTTGACTTTCCTCATCCACGAATCTTTCACCCTCGCTCAAATTAATGGGGAAATCGTCGCTTTCTCGGTCCGAATCGCTCTAGCTGCCGGTGGCCATGATTGTAAACAATGTGCGGATATGAGGAGCTCCACAACCCGTGACGTCACGCGCACATCGTCTGCTACTTCCGGTACAGGCAAGGCTTTTTTATTAGCCACCAAAAGTTGCGAACTTTATCATCAATGTTCTCTACTAAATCCTTTCAGCAACAACACTTGTAGACATTAAAGATGCAATTTTTCCAAGAAAACTAGACATTTTATGTCGACCAAATGTCGCTTTTTAGTAGTAATAATGACACGGCGGACAGGGAGCGAGTTAGTCGAGATATTTTGTGATTAAACCACTGACTGTTTTTTTGCTATTTCTTTGGAATAGAACAGGGGTGCCCATTACGTCGATCGCGAGCTACCAGTCGACCACGGGGGGGTGTGTCAGTCGATCTCGAGCCAGGCTTTTAAAAAAAATAGACCTAAAAATTAGTGATCATCAATCTTCACCAAGACGTCACTTAAATGACATTCACGGTACCGGAGGGTCTTGTGAGATGACGCTGGCTGCTGCAAGATCATTATTATGAAAATATGACCGAGAGGAAGGCGAGAAACACTTTTTATTTCAACAGACTCTCGCGCCGTACCTTCCGTCAAAACTCTAAAGGCCGACTGCACATTTCCTATCTTCACAATAAAAGCCCTGCTTCATGCTGCCTGCGCTAACAAAATAAGAGTCTCGGAAAACTGGCGTGCACAAGCGATCCCTCAGAAAGCTGGCGTGCACATCACTTGTGCACGCCAGCTTTCCGAGACTCTTATTTTGTTAGCGCAGGCAGCATGAAGCAGGGCTTTTATTGTGAAGATAGGAAATGTGCAGTCGACCTTTAGAGTTTTGACGGAAGGGACGGCGCGAAAGTCTGTTGAAATAAAAAGTGTTTCTCGCCTTCCTCTCTGTCATTTTTTCATAATAATGAACTGGCAGCAGCCAGCGTCATCTCACAAGACCCTCGGGTGCCGTGAATGTCAATCAAGCAAGCTACGGAATTTGCCGCCAATGTTTTTCTTGTAAAGTGTATGGAAGCTGGATGAATTAGATGCCAAAAAACAACCACTTTCATGTGGTATTGTACAGAAAGGACAACTTTTTTTCTCCTCCATTTGAAAATGTGGGCGTTATCATCATTACGGTCTGATTCCAATCAATGCAAGTCATCAGAATCAGGTAATACACCAACTTATATTCTTGTCTTCGTGAAAGAAAGACATCTATATGTGTTACACATGCTTGTATTATCATTAAACACATTTAACTTGTTTACAAAAACGTCTCTTTCATAAATAAATAAATATAAATGATATATATAAATGAGGTAGATCCCCTCGAGTTGGTCAATTGAAAAGTAGCTCGCCTGCAGAAAAAGTGTGGGCACCCCTGGAATAGAACATCAGATTATTATTGCTATTTGAATAGCTGCAATATTTTCTCGGCAACATTTGACACCGTGAAGAAATAAGTGGTGTGAGAATGCATTTAAAATAAAGACATATTGGATTCACTTTCTTTTTAAGATGGTATCTAGTCAGTAAACACCCGAGCTAAAATGAAAACCCACCGGTGTGACGTTCTTGCCCCTGTCATCCATATTAGTTCAGGATTTATTTGATCAGAAAAACACATTCCTAGCACAATTTTAATATTTACAGAAGGTTATTGACTGACAAATGTTATCTCTCCGAGCCAGCAGCAGCAGCTGTTGGCAGCAGCTTGAGCTGCACACGTTCAAAAATGATCCTTGTGGTTCCGAATGTGATCTGGGGTTTAAACCGTTAAACCTTTATTAACTGTCGAGGCCATTGTCGTTTGTGTAGAACCTAGAACTGCAATCTTTAAAGTCTTGTAATTTATGTTTTTTTTAGCACAATAGGGATGCAAGTGTAACAGTATGCACCAAATTCTGGGTCCCAATACGCAAGACTCCTGAAGGGACCATCCAAACCCAACATTTCCACCCCATATACAAACACTTGGTATGTTTACGGCAGGGGTGTCCAAAGTGCGGCCCGGGGGCCATTTGCGGCCCACAGGTATTTTTTTTTAACGGCCCCACGGCACATTGTAAAAATACTATTAAAAAAACAAACAAACATAGCATAAAAAGTGTCAACAGGTGAAATGTAACAAGAAAATGTTGCAATGTTGACTCTAATAACACAAAGCTGCCATGCAGGCTGTTTCTTTCTTTAAAAAATAATAATGAATCAAAATCAATGACATTATAAATTATTGACCTATTCAAGGCTCCAATAACGTCACATTAATTATTCCACTTTGAGATATTCTTTGGGGAAAATGTTGCATATTTTGTGTTTGTTATGTAAAAAAGTAAGCTGTTTTTTTTATTTATTTTTTTTAAAAGGGCGTAAAACAAACAAACAAAAAACATAAACAACAATAAAACTTATAATCTGAAGTCGATCTGGAGGTGATTGTGTTAAAAGTAGGGGTGGGCAAATTAATGCGTTAATTACGAGTTAACTCATCAATCTATTAAGGCCGACAATTATTTTATCGCACATTTGCATATGTTGTTTACATGCTTTTATTTTGTTAACGCCTTTTCTTATAAAGATGGCGTCGCCCGGACGGGCTTCGGCGTGGAGGGGCTCTTGGTAAAGATGGAACATTTGGCGAAAATACCGGACAATTCTGCAAATGTCATGGCTGGCTTACAGCGTGGTCACTCCGGGATCACTTACGACCGCCAGACAATTCTGAATGTGGATGGATCGGGCCGTTTTGGACTGAATAACGCGTGCTTGCTAGACCGGCTAGCTAGCATGGGAATACTTTGCCGTCTACATCCAGCGGCCTGTGAAGCAGCGGAGTATATGTGTTGTCTGTCTATTTATGAATAATGCAGACCAGGAGTGTTGGCTGAGTTCTTAACGTTTACTTTCAGAGCGTGCATATAAATGATAAATGGGTTGTACTTGTATAGCGCTTTTCTACCTTCAAGGTACTCAAAGCGCTTTGACACTACTTCCACATTTACCCATTCACACACACATTCACACACTGATGGAAGAAGCTGCCATGCAAGGCGCCAACCAGCACCCATCAGGAGCAAGGGTGAAGTGTCTTGCTCAGGACACAACGGACGTGACGAGGTTGGTACTAGGTGGGAATTGAACCAGGGATGCTCGGGTTGCGCACGGCCACTCTCCCCACTGCGCCACGCCGTCCCAACATACAAGATGCCGTCACTCATGCTCGTCACTCCTGTTGCATGCTGGGTAGGGTAGTTCTTTTTTTCCCTGGCTCATACCATCACAATATAGTACCATGTATATGCATTCAGTGTATCAAAGCACCAAGCAAAATTCCCATCATATCAATTCCTAGATATGGTCATAATTATTTTAAGTGCACTACGCAGAATAAACACAACATTATTAATATTGCTACTACGGATAATTTGATCAAAAATTCCCTAAAACAGCCCACTACCTATAATATAGGTTTTTTAAACATAAGACCCTGATAAAAAAAATATTTCTGCTGTTACCTCAGAAATTGCCTGTTCAGATGTTATGATTGTGGCTCAGAGATTTGTATGTAGATTATATTTATTTTCCATAACAAACAGGATAACTTAAATACCCTGGCAGTGGCAATAAGCTTAAATGTTTGTATTTACATTTTTTGAGTTGATTTTCATAAAATATGCTATTTACCTGCTACTGTTTAACAAGGACTGATTTAAATTGTGTTTGCACAACAAATGTTTTGGCGCTTTTGTTCATGTGGGAGAATATTCCAATAAAGGTGCACTACACACTACTTTTGAATTCATTGTTGGGCTTTGTAATGCAGTTAATCGCGATTAATCAGAGAAAAAGTGCGATTAACTTCGATTTAAATTTTTAATCGTTGCCCAGCCCTAGTTAAAAGTAAACAGTTAATAAAATGTATGATTTATTTTTTAACACTTTAATGCAGGGGTCGGGAACCTTTTTGGCTGAGAGAGCCATTAAAGCCAAGTATTTCAAAATGTATTTCCATGAGAGCCATATAACATTTTTTAACACTGAATACAACTAAATGCGTGCATTTTTAAGACATTTTTAGAGTATAATAAGTCCCTTATTATTTTTAACAACATTGTTATTCTAAGGGTGTGATAGAAAACGGATGGTTGGATTAAAATGCATGAAAATGTTTTATAATTTGAACGTTATTTTTAACACTGTGATTACCAGCTAAATTATTAATTACTTATCGTGTTAAGCAATGTCAGCTAAGATTTATACGAGAGCCAGATGCAGTCATCAAAAGAGCCACATCTGGCTCTAGAGCCATAGGTTCCCTACCCCTGCTTTAATGAGTAGGACACTTTTGGATCCCCAATAATTGTTGTGTAATTTGTTTTTCAGTGTCAATGCTAAAAAAAAAAAAAATAATAATGAAATAAAATCTATGTTGTCATGAGTTATTGACCTTTTTAAGGCTCCAATTATTATATAATTTCAAATATTCCACTTGAAAATTTTATTAGGTGAAAATTTTACATATTTTGTGTTTTTTTCCCCATAACAAAACAGGGTTTTCCTTGACAAAAAGAGCATACAACTTAAATCTTTAATAACGTTAACGTTAACGTTATGGCTAACCATGATGCGTGCAGTTTATCAAAGCAACAAACAAACAATCGGAAAATCCCCGTTACTGAGGAGGCTAACCATGATGCGTGCAGTTTATCAAAGCAACAATCAAACAATCGGAAAATTCCTGTCGTATCAATTCCTAGATATGGTCGTAACTATACTAAATGCACTGGGCATAATAAACACAACATTATTAATATTGCTACTACGAATAATTTGATCAAAAACTCCCTAAAACAGCCCACTACCTATAATATAGGTTTTTTAAACATAAGATCATTGTCTCCCAAAACGTTGTTAGTTAATGATATTATCAGAGACAACAATCTTAACGTCATCGGTCTCAGCGAAACCTGGCTTAAACCAAACGACTTTTTTGCGCTAAATGAGGCATGTCCTCCTAACTTTACACATGCGCATATTGCCCGTCCGCTCAAAAGGGGTGGGGGGGTCGCACTAATATACAACAAAAACTTTAACCTTAGTCCTAACATAAATAATAAATATAAATCGTTTGAGGTGCTTACTATGAGGTCTGTCACACCGCTGCCTCTACACCTGGCTGTTATCTACCGCCCCCCAGGGCCCTATTCGGACTTTATTAATGAATTCTCAGAGTTCGTTGCTGATCTAGTGACACACGCCGATAATATAATCATAATGGGGGACTTTAATATCCATATGAATACCCCATCGGACCCACCGTGCGTAGCGCTCCAGACTGTAATTGATAGCTGTGGTCTCACACAAATAATAAATGAACCCACGCATCGCAACGGTAATACGATAGACCTAGTGCTTGTCAGGGGCATCACCGTTTCCAAAGTTACGATACTCCCGTGTACTAAAGTATTGTCCGATCATTACCTTATAAAATTCGAGGTTCAGATGCATGTTCGTCAAACTAATATTAATAATAACTGCTATAGCAGCCGCAACATTAATACAGCCACAACGACAACTCTTGCTGACCTACTGCCCTCGGTAATGGCACCATTCCCAAAGTATGTGGGCTCTATTGATAACCTCACTAACAACTTTAACGACGCCCTGCGCGAAACCATTGATAACATAGCACCTGCAAAGTTAAAAAAGGCTCCAAAAAAGCGCACCCCGTGGTTTACAGAAGAAACTAGAGCTCAGAAATTATTATGCAGAAAGCTGGAACGCAAATGGCGCACGACTAAACTTGAGGTGCACCATCAAGCATTTAGTGATGGTTTAATAACTTATAAACGCATGCTTACCTTAGCTAAAGCTAAATATTACTCAAATCTCATCCACCGTAATAAAAACGATCCTAAATTTTTGTTTAGTACGGTAGCATCGCTAACCCAACAAGGGACTCCTTCCAGTAGCTTAACCCACTCAGCTGATGACTTTATGCAATTCTTTAGTAAGAAAATTGAAGTCATTAGAAAGGAGATTAAAGACAATGCGTCCCAGCTACAACGGAGTTCTATTAACACTGACACGATTGTATATACGGCGGATACTGCCCTCCAAAATAGTTTCTCTCGTTTTGAGGAAATAACATTAGAGGAATTGTTACAACGTGTAAATGGAATAAAACAGACAACATGTTTACTTGACCCTCTTCCTGGGAAACTGATCAAGGAACTCTTTGTATTATTAGGTCCATCAGTGCTAAATATTATAAACTTATCACTCTCCTCGGGCACTGTTCCCCTAGCATTCAAAAAAGCGGTTATTCATCCTCTTCTTAAAAGACCTAACCTCGATCCTGACCTCATGGTAAATTACCGACCGGTGTCTCACCTGCCCTTTATTTCAAAAATCCTTGAAAAAATTGTTGCGGAACAGTTAAATGAACACTTAGCGTCTAACAATCTATGTGAAACCTTTCAATCCGGTTTCAGGGCAAATCACTCCACGGAGACAGCCCTCGCAAAAATGACTAATGATCTATTGCTAACGATGGATTCTGATGCGTCATCTATGTTGCTGCTCCTCGATCTTAGCGCTGCTTTCGATACCGTCGATCATAATATTTTATTAGAACGTATCAAAACACGAATTGGTATGTCAGACTTAGCCCTGTCTTGGTTTAACTCTTATCTTACTGATAGGATGCAGTGTGTCTCCCATAACAATGTGACCTCGGACTACGTTAAGGTAACGTGTGGAGTTCCCCAGGGTTCGGTCCTTGGCCCTGCAGTCTTCAGCATCTACATGCTGCCGCTAGGTGACATCATACGCAAATACGGTGTTAGCTTTCACTGTTATGCTGATGACACCCAACTCTACATGCCCCTAAAGCTGACCAACACGCCGGATTGTAGTCAGCTGGAGGCGTGTCTTAATGAAATTAAACAATGGATGTCCGCTAACTTTTTGCAACTCAACGCCAAAAAAACGGAAATGCTGATTATCGGTCCTGCTAGACACCGAACTCTATTTAATAATACAACTCTAACATTTGACAACCAAACAATTAAACAAGGCGACACGGTAAAGAATCTGGGTATTATCTTCGACCCAACTCTCTCCTTTGAGGCACACATTAAAAGCGTTACTAAAACGGCCTTCTTTCATCTCCGTAACATCGCTAAAATTCGCTCCATTCTGTCCACTAAAGACGCTGAGATCATTATCCATGCGTTTGTTACGTCTCGCCTCGACTACTGTAACGTATTATTTTCGGGTCTCCCCATGTCTAGCATTAAAAGATTACAGTTGGTACAAAATGCAGCTGCTAGACTTTTGACAAGAACAAGAAAGTTTGATCACATTACGCCTGTACTGGCTCACCTGCACTGGCTTCCTGTGCACTTAAGATGTGACTTTAAGGTTTTACTACTTACGTATAAAATACTACACGGTCTAGCTCCATCTTATCTTGCCGATTGTATTGTACCATATGTCCCGGCAAGAAATCTGCGTTCAAAGGATTCCGGCTTATTAGTGATTCCCAAAGCCCAAAAAAAGTCTGCGGGCTATAGAGCATTTTCCGTTCGGGCTCCAGTACTCTGGAATGCCCTCCCGGTAACAGTTCGCGATGCCACCTCAGTAGAAGCATTTAAGTCTCACCTTAAAACTCATTTGTATACTCTAGCCTTTAAATAGACTCCCTTTTTAGACCAGTTGATCTGCCGTTTCTTTTCTTTTTCTTCTATGTCCCACTCTCCCGTGTGGAGGGGGTCCGGTCCGATCCGGTGGCCATGTACTGCTTGCCTGTGTATCGGCTGGGGACATCTCTGCGCTGCTGGTCCGCCTACGCTTGGGATGGTTTCCTGCTGGCTCCGCTGTGAACGGGACTCTCGCTGCTGTGTCTTGGATCCTCTTTGGACTGGACTCTCGCGACTGTGTTGTATCCATTGTGGATTGAACTTTCACAGTACCATGTTAGATCCGCTCGACATCCATTGCTTTCCTCCTCTCTAAGGTTCTCATAGTCATCATTGTCACCGACGTCCCACTGGGTCATTATTGTCACCAATGTCCCACTGGGTGTGAGTTTTCCTTGCCCTTATGTGGGCCTACCGAGGATGTCGTGGTGGTTTGTGCAGCCCTTTGAGACACTAGTGATTTAGGGCTATATAAGTAAACATTGATTGATTGATATTGACAGATAGACCTAATGTTGATCTAGAGGTTCAAACCTTGAATAATAATGAAAATAATAATACTGAATAATGACAAAAAAAAAATATTATTTTGACCAAAACCCTTTGGGGTCCCCGGGATCAAGCCTGAGTGGAGGCCCAAATGTATATTTTTTTGTACATATATTGTTTTGGTTTTTAACATGAAAAATATAAAAATGGCCCCCGCTTGCTTTGATTTTTCAGTGTGTGGTCCTCAGTGGAAAAAGTTTGGACACCCCTGGTTTAAATGCACAAAAAAACTAATAATACACTAAATTGGCCCTAGTGTGTGTATGTGAGTGTGAATGTTGTCTGTCTATCTGTGTTGGCCCTGCGATGAGGTGGCGACTTGTCCAGGGTGTACCCCGCCTTCCGCCCGATTGTAGCTGAGATAGGCGCCAGCGCCCCCCGCGACCCCAAAAGGGAATAAGCGGTAGGAAATGGATGGATGGATGGATGCATGGATTTGAATCAAACCAGTTTTTTTTAAACACACGTTTAACAATTTAAAAAAGTGGGATTAATATATCTAGAACCTTTGTGTCAAAGTCAAAAACATTTTTTTTCTGTGGCCCACGGGATGATATTTTATTAGTATTAAATCCGGCCCGCAGGCCACAGCCACCTGCTGCTGTTTTGCACGCACCAACACTCCAGTGTAGGAATTTTCAAAATGGGGTCCCAGGGACCCAATCAAGTCATTACAATGGGGTCCTACAGTACATTTTTGGGGGTCTCGCTTTTTTGTAAGCCTTTTGAAAAAAAAATAATAAATGTATGCCTGTTATATCTCACATTCTATATTGTGTTTTGGAAAAAGGTTGTCATAAACGTTACTTAATTCATAAAAAATAAAAAATAAACATTTTTGCATATTTATGTATTCATTTATAAACATTAATTTTCTTCTTTCCGTCATGGATCTAAACTTTACCGCTGCCTGTATTTTTTTTCGATATTTTCATTGTAATATTTTCAGAATGTGTTTGTTGTATTTTTGGCCTCCATGCGGCCCCTGAGCTAAAAGGATTTTGACACCCCTGATCTAAAACTAATCAAGATAACCCACCGCTAAATAATTTGGTTTTGTTTTAAAAAAAAGTTTAGATTTTTTGGTGGTTTTTTTACCAAAATGTGCCAACAAATTCAATGCATGGTGACCAGAAAATTAACTTAAAACCGGTAATTATATAGCCTTAATACTATCGTTATTCAATTAAATCTGATTATATATCTGTCAAGTTCAAGTTTACTTCAGAGTGTCAATCAGATATAAAGCTGATTAACATAGAATTATCATCAGTGGATAATATAAATCTTAATAATACATCATTATTATTGTCATAATTATACTAAATAATATATTTTCTATTATATTATCCAGTCATGAACCCAAGATGCAGGAAACAGGAGAACGACGCACAGGTATGATTTACTCAAATTAGGGGAAGCAGTCTTGCTTGCAAAAGGTCCTAAACATAATCAACCCGCGAGCCCTGACCGACAGGCGAGGCAGGCATAAAAAGTAGCCAGATTGGCAACTGCAACCATCTGTGCCAGGCTGCCAATCAGGGTCAGGTGAGGGAAACGAGCGCTCAGGGAGACAAAAAATAAGAGCGCTGACACCGAACAAGGAAACACAACCAGAAGTGAAGTCCCAGATTATCACAACTCGGTCTGGAAGTTGTAAAAAAAAAAGATGTATGAACTGAAAAAAAACCTACATTTTGAAAGAGTTGAGTCCCCCCCTGTTTTTAAAAACTAGGGACGACTTTGTTTCTAACTACAAATGAGGATTCTTTTGGGCAAACGGGTTGGTGAAAGATGCAGTCGATGGGACTGAACCACATCCTGCATCCTCTCGACTCCCCAGAGACCTACGCCAGGATCTTGGATGTGGACTTCAGCTCTGCATTAACCACTACCATCCGGGGTTATCCTGCACCTAAACTCACCCAGGTGACACCGACATTCTGACTGACAGGTGCCGCTAAAATTCGCTCCATTTTGTCCACTAAAGACGCTGAGATCATTATCCATGCGTTTGTTACGTCTCGTCTCGATTACTGTAACGTATTATTTTCGGGTCTCCCCATGTCTAGCATTAAAAGATTACAGTTGGTACAAAATGCGGCTGCTAGACTTTTGACAAGAACAAGAAAGTTTGATCATATTACACCTGTACTGGCTCACCTGCACTGGCTTCCTGTGTACTTAAGATGTGACTTTAAGGTTTTACTACTTACGTATAAAATACTACACGGTCTAGCTCCATCCTATCTTGCCGATTGTATTGTACCATATGTCCCGGCAAAAAATCTGCTTTCAAAAGACTCCGGCTTATTAGTGATTCCTAAAGCCCAAAAAAAGTCTGCGGGCTATAGAGCTTTTTCCGTTCGGGCTCCAGTACTCTGGAATGCCCTCCCGGTAACAGTTCGAGATGCTACCTCAGTAGAAGCATTTAAGTCTCACCTTAAAACTCATCTGTATACTCTAGCCTTTAAATAGACCTCCTTTTTAGACCAGTTGATCTGCCGCTTCTTTTCTTTCTCCTATGTCCCCCCCTCCCTTGTGGAGGGGGTCCGGTCCGATGACCATGGATGAAGTACTGGCTGTCCAGAGTCGAGACCCAGGATGGACCGCTCGCCTGTATCGGTTGGGGACATCTCTACACTGCTGATCCGCCTCCGCTTGAGATGGTCTCCTGTGGACGGGACTCTCGCTGCTGTCTTGGATCCGCCTGAACTGAACTCTCGTGGCTGTGTTGGAGCCACTATGGATTGAACTTTCACAGTATCATGTTAGACCCGCTCGACATCCATTGCTTTCGATCCCCTAGAGGAGGGGGGGGGGGTTGCCCACATCTGAGGTCCTCTCCAAGGTTTCTCATAGTTAGCATTGTCACTGGTGTCCCACTGGATGTGAATTCTCCCTGCCCACTGGGTGTGAGTTTTCCTTGCCCTTTTGTGGGTTCTTCCGAGGATGTTGTAGTCGTAATGATTTTTGCAGTCCTTTGAGACATTTGTGATTTGGGGCTATATAAATAAACATTGATTGATTGATTGATTGATTGATTCCACTGCATCCAGCACCCGGACCATCAACACAGGCGCCCCCTAGGGGTGTGTTCTCTCCCCACTGCTTTTCTCCCTCTACAGTTGACTGCACCTCAGCGGACCTTTTTGTGGAACTCTGGAATTCCGAAGACAATACCGCCGTCATCTATCTCATGCAGAACGGTGACGAGTCTGCCTACAGACGGCTGGCTTTCCTGTGCTGTCAGAACCGTTCGGACTTCGAGACTGTGCAGATGACAGTGGAGTTCACAGTACAGTGTCTACTGTGGACTCTCCTGGGATCCACAATCTCGAGTTCAAGTTTCAAGTTTATTCACAGTACCATATTACGATTACAACAGTAGTGAATATCCATTTAAGGATGGTGGTAAGTGAAAGGGTCCCTCAGATAAGCTTGAAGAAGCATTTGGCAGAGGGTCCGGAGGTCAGTAAGTGCATGGAATGCTGAGACATGGTGGCAAGCACAAAAACGCGATAGGAGAAACACAAAATAGGAGCACAAAAGCAGGCATATACATACATACACACATACATACATACATTCAACCACACACAACCCAACAGTAGTCCACCCTGAAGCCACAAATGCCAATGCTAATCCTCTAAAGGAGCACTAGCCATTCACACAAGGCATTAGAGGTCAGAGGTGGGTAGAGTAGCCAGAAATTGTACTCAAGTAAGAGTACTGTTACTTTCGAGATGTATTACTCAAGTAAAAGTAAGGAGTAGTCACCCAAATATTTACTTGAGTAAAAGTAAAAAGTATGTAGTGAAAAAACTACTCAAGTACTGAGTAACTGATGAGTAACCTGTTTGTTCAATGATGACGGCAACAAGTATTGCACAAAAACATAAAAATAGCAATCAACAAATTCAGAGCCCATCTTAAAACTCATTATAAGAGTGCTGACAGGAACTAAGGGCAGGAAAAACTAAACACGCAGAGGAAAAACTAAAACACAAACAAACTGTCAGTGGCGAGCCTGACAAAATGCCCCGAAAATCCAAAGAAAAAGAGAAATCATGTGTTGCCTCTTGAACGCCTTTCAGGTACGCTAAGTAAGTGGAGTTCTCAGCACCTTTCATCATGCGGGTTCATCACATTAAAGGGGAACATTATCACAATTTCAAAAGGGTTAAAAACAATAAAAATCAGTTCCCAGTGGCTTGTAGTATTTTTTGAAGTTTTTTTCAAAATTTTACCGGTCTCGGAATATCCCTAAATAAAGCTTTAAAGTGCCTTATTTTCGACTCTCTGCGAAGACACTGGCCATTTCCCTGTGACGTCACACAGTGCTGCCAATGTAAACAAACATCGGCAAGATATAGCGACATTAGCTCGGATTCAAACTCGGATTTCAGCGACTTAAGCGATTCAACAGATCACGCATGTATTGAAACAGATGGTTGTAGTATGAAAATATTGAAGAAGAAACTGAAGCTATTGAGCGAATTCATAGCCATAGCATGGCCGAATAGCTGCGTTAGCATCGCCGGTAAAATGTGCGGACCAAACGATCAGGACTTTCGCATCTCTTGACACTGGAGCAACTTAAATCCGTCGATTGGTAAGTGTTTGTTTTGCATTAAATGTGGGTGGAAGGAAACGTAATATAGTTGCAAATGCATCTGCAGGTTATCCATACATCTCTGTGCCATGTCTGCTTTAGCACCGCCGGTAAATAGCATGTCAGCATCGATTAGCGTAGCATGTTAGCATCGATTAGCTGGCAGTCAACATCAACAAAACTCACCTTTGTGATTTCGTTGACTATCGTTGCACATGCATCTGCAGGTTATCCATACATCTCTGTGCCATGTCTGTCTTAGCATCGCCGGTAAAATGTGGAGACACTCTGGTACATTCAATGGGGGTCTGGTGGCAGATTTCTTGCCAGTGGTGCAACTTGAATCCCTCCCTGTTAGTGTTGTTACACCCTCCGACAACACACCGTCGAGGCATGATGTCTCCAAGGTTCCAAAAAATAGTCAAAAAAACGGAAAATAACAGAGCTGAGACCCGGTGTTTGTAATATGTTGAAAATGAAAATGGTGGGTGTGTTACCTCGGTGACGTCACATTCTGACGTCATCGCCTTCAGCCCGATAAACTGAAAGACGTTTAATTCGCCAAAATTCACCCATTTAGAGTTCGGAAATCGGTTAAAAAAATAGATGGTCTTTTTTCTGCACCATCGAGGTACATATTGACGCTTACATAGGTTTGGTGATAATCTTCCCCTTTAAATAAGTTTGGCCCAAAAAAAATTATAAATTAGTTTCTTTATTATAATCAATATAAATTATTTATACACAAATGCGTCGTGTGGGCCATGAATTAAGGCTGAAACGGTTGACTGCACAAGCACTTAATTCCAGCTCTTGAGGTTTCATTAAATGGAATGCGGCATGATACTCACAGAGGTGAGTAATAATTCTCTGCTGGCACGTTCACATATGCACATTTTATCTCATGCTGGCGGAGAGCAAGTGCAAACGCAGCCATGCCTCTCCTTTCTGCTTTGTGCACTGAGCACTTAAGAGAGTGACCTACGCAAATGGCCTGCTGGGAGTCGTTAGAAGGCATGCACTACTAAAGTAAGTCCATCCAGTACACACACACAGATATATATATATGTATATATATATATATATATATATATATATATATATATATATATATATATATATATATATATATATATATATATATATATATATGTATGTGTATATATATGTATGTATATTATATAAATATACATATATACATACATACAAACATGTCAGGCTTACCCCTGACAGTTTGTCTATGTTTTAGTTTTTCCTCTGAATTTGTCTGTTTCCTGTCTTTAGTATTTCCTGTCTTTTAGTTCCTGTCAAGTGCTCTTATTTTGTCAGCTTCCTGTCTTGTTCCCTGAGTGCTGTGTTCCTCCTCAGTGTGTTTAGTATTTCCTGTCCTTAGTTCCTGTCTAGTGCTCTTATTTTGTCAGCTTCCTGTCTTGTTCCTTGAGTGCTGTGTTCCCCTTCAGCTGTGGCTGATTGGCACACCTGTTGCCAATCAGCCCGCTCTTATTTGTACCTCCTTTGTCTTGTGTCAGTTTGCTGGATCATTGTATAGTCAATTGTTTTGTCGTTGCCACATGTCGCTCGTCATGTCGTTTTGTTACAGCTACTACCTGTCGTGCTACATCTTGTCCTGGTCGTCTTAGCGGTAAGCTGTTTTTGTTAGCCATAGCTAGTTCCAGTTTTTCTGTTTGATATCCTCTAGCTACCATGCTAAAGCTCGTTTTTGTTTCTTGTTAGCTTCTATGCTAAAGGCCTTTTGTTTGCGCACTTTTGGTTTGAACCCTTTGTTTGGTTTTGTCTTAGTATCTATATTAAAATCATGTTTACTCACTCCATGCCTGCCTACATCTCTGCATCCTGGGGTTCGTCAACAAATAACTCTACCAATACATACATACATATATATATATATATATATATGTATGTATGCGATCTACAACTGACATCCACTGTAATGATACTAAGTACAAGACCGTATCTAGTTAATAAGACTATGATTACATCGATATTTCTTATGGTCAAAAAATATTTCCTTTTTTTAAAAATTCATATGTTTATAAACTCAGGAAATATGTCCCTGGACACATGAGGACTTTGAATATGACCATTGTATGATCCTGTAACTACTTGGTATCGGATCCATACCTAAATTTGTGGTATCATCCAAAACTAATAATAACCCTAACCCCAAAGTATCCAAAACAACGGAAGAATAAGTGATTATTACATTTTAACAGAAGTGTAGTAAGAAAATAAGCAGATATTAACAGAAAATTTACAAGTGGCCTATTAATCATTTTTTACAGCTTGTCCTTTGTATGGTTGACAAAATAATAGAATGATAAATGACACAATATGTTTATTGTTTGTTTACTTACTACTAAAAGACAAGCTGTCTCGTATATTCACTATTTTATTTAAGGACAAAATTGTTCTTCAATTGCAATAATAACATATGTTTAATGTACCCTAAGATTTTTTTGTTCAAATAAAGCCAATAATGGCATTTTTTTTGTGGTCCCCTTTATTTAGAAAAGTACCGAAAAGTATCAAAATACCGGGACCGGTACAAAAACCCTACATTATTGTGGAGGGGGCGTGGTCTGCGGGCCTGCCGCGGAGCGGGGTCTGTAAGGACCGGCCTCGACGCACCGGCCTCGAAGCACATCTGGCAGGTGATTGGATTACCCAGCTGGGATTGATCAGCGGCCGGGCCGAGACACAAGGAGGGAGGGTGGAGTTGCTAATGGACATGAGAGTCCGAAAAAAAGTTGTGTGCTATCATAGCGTGTGTGCGCTGTTAATAAAGGACATTGTGAATACCAAAATTCCGGACTAGCGTGAAGTTTTGTCAGCGTCAGGGAGAGAGACTTCCACAATTATATCTATATATTTGTTATTTTTCATCAATTCAATCTGCCTAACAATCAAGTGTTATTGTTATGGTAGAGTTCCCCTCTTGTTGTCAGGAAGTGAAGCTGAGGTACACTTGGACAATCAAGAAGCCAACTAGATAAACAATTAAGAAGCCTAATCTCACCAGTGTGTGCTTTTACCGCATCATGAATAATTGAAAATGAAAGCAGCTGAAGCTGATAAGAGCAGAATGCATTTTACTCCGCCAAATGGATTTTTTTGAAGTTGTGTGCGGGCTGCATCCCCCCGGCACAGGAAGGCAGGGACTTCCCCAAAATTGTAAAGCCTCAAGTCAGCAAATGTGAGCGGAACTAATGAGGCTCCTTAATGTAAAGCCATTGACTTTGTTATTCTAGCAAATGATCACAGACTAAATGACAAATAGCAAGGTGCAAATAGAGTTTAATGTTGTAGAGAGGCGGAGCCGGCGAACGAGCAGCAGGCAGGGTACCCTGGAGCCCTGCCCAAGATGGCGGCAAGGAGGCGGAGAATGCAGCTGAGCAGAGAGGCGGGGCAATGCCGGGAGTGACGCTGCGAGCGAGATCTGGCGCGTGGCTCGCAGACCGGAAAACAATTAACATTTCTCCTTACGCTGCATAAAAGGGGAAATGGAGGACAGTTCGGGGCAGAAGGAGTTGGAGCGCCTGCAGCAACGGATGAGGAGCGAAAGCGAGAGAGAACAGCGCACGAGAGACGCCGACGCGGCCTGCTGAAAAGCGACCAGCGGAGAAGGAGCTGAAAAGCCATCTGACTTGACGACAAGCTTTATTTGAAAAAATACAAGAGTCAAACCTGCTCGACGATCATGTCCTTCCTGAGTGGTCCATGGAACCCGAGCGACAGGGAAAGACGTTCACACGTGTTGCCCTTTCTGCAGGTTAAATTACTTGTGTTGGTCTTTTAGGGCAAACAACAAAAGTAATTTAATTTTGGTTCTCTCCCGGAAAAGGGTGGAGTGCCATCTCCGGGTTGGGGAGGAGACCCTGCCCCAAGTGGAGGAGTTCAAGTACCTAGGAGTCTTGTTCACGAGTGAGGGAAGAGTGGATCGTGAGATCGACAGGCGGATCGGTGCGGCGTCTTCAGTAATGCGGACGTTGTACCGATCCGTTGTGGTGAAGAAGGAGCTGAGCCGGAAGGCAAAGCTCTCAATTTACCGGTCGATCTACGTTCCCATCCTCACCTATGGTCATGAGCTTTGGGTCATGACCGAAAAGATAAGATCACGGGTACAAGGGGCCCAAATGAGTTTCCTCCGCCGTGTGGCGGGGCTCTCCCTTAGAGATAGGGTGAGAAGCTCTGACATCCGGGAGGAACTCAAAGTAAAGCCGCTGCTCCTCCACATCGAGAGGAGCCAGATGAGGTGGTTCGGGCATCTGGTCAGGATGCCGCCCGAACGCCTCCCTAGGGAGGTGTTTAGGGCACGTCCGACCGGTAGGAGGCCACGGGGAAGACCCAGGACACGTTGGGAAGACTATGTCTTCCGGCTGGCCTGGGAACGCCTCGGGATCCCCCGGGAAGAGCTAGACGAAGTGGCTGGGGAGAGGGAAGTCTGGGCTTCCCTGCTTAGGCTGCTGACCCCGCGACCCGACCTCGGATAAGCGGAAGAAGATGGATGGATGGTCTTTTAGGGCGGGGGTGCCCACACTTTTTCTGCAGGCGAGCTACTTTTTAAATGATCAAGTCCCGGGGCTCTGCCTCATTCATATATATAATTTATATTCATGTATTTATGAAAGACAGGTTTTTGTCAACAAGTTAAAACATTAAACATAAAACTTTTAAGACATTAAAAGATGGTTCCTTCTTACACACGTTTGTGTGCTATGACTATGAGTTGTTTTTTTTCTTCCTTGGCCTCAGTTTGATACCCAGGCATCGACTGATTTTTTTGTTCTCGGAACCTTTTGATGATATTATGGACCGTAGAATCCCTAAATTCCTTGCAATAGTTCATTGAGAAATCTTGTTCTTAAAATGTTGGACAATTTTGCTCACGCATTTGTCCACAAAGTGGTGACCCTCGCCCCATCCTTGTTTGTGAATGACTGAGCATTTCACGGAATCTGCTTTTATACCCAATCACGGCACCCACCTGTTCCCAATTAGCCTGTTCACCAGTGGGATGTTCCAAATAAGTGTTTGATTAGCATCGCTCCACTTTCTCAGTCTTTTTTGCCACTTGTGCCAGCTTTTTTGAAACAGGCATCCTATTCTGAATATTTCCAAAGAATAAAGTTTACCAGTACGAACATGATGTATCTTGTCTTTGCAGTCTATTCAATTGAATATACGTTGAAAAGGATTTGCAAATAACTGTATTTTGTTTTTATTTACCGTTTAAACAGCGTGACAACTTCACTGGTTCTGGGTTTTGTACATGTTTAACGGTTAATGTTTATTGTTTACATTGTTCTAAGAGAGCACAGCCTGCCGAGTCAAAGGTGTTTAATGATAATAAAAGCATGTTTAACATTCCTATCTTTCATGAAGACAAGAATATAAGTTGGTGTATTACCTGATTCTGATGACTTGCATGGATTGGAATCAGACAGTAATGATGATAACGTCCACATTTCCAAATGGAGGAGAAAAAAAAGTCCTAATTTCTGTCCAATACCACATGAAAATGCTTGCTTCTTGCCATCTTATTTGTCCAGCTTCTATAATCCTTTTTATGCACTTTAAAATAAATACATTGGCGGCAAACTCCCGATCTTGCTACCTTGCACGCGCAAGCTTTCTGAGACTCTTATTTTGTTAGCGATGGGCAGGATGAAGCAGCGCTTTTATTGTGAAGACAGGAACTGTGCAGTCGGTTTGTAGGCTTTTGACGGGAGGTCAAAAGCGTACGACTTGTCCTGGGTGTACACTACATTCCGCCTGATTGTAGCTGAAATAGGCACCAGTAGCCCCTGCGAACCCAAAAGGAATTAGCAGTAGAAAAATGGATGGATGGATGTGTGACGACCGGGTCGCATGGTGATGTGGGTTGCAGGTTCGATCCCCGCTTCCGCCATCCTAGTCACTGCCGTTGTGTCCTTGGGCAAGACACTTTACCCACCTGCTCCCAGTGCCACCCACACTGGTTTAAATGTAACTTAGATATTGGGGTTCACTATGTAAAGCGCTTTGAGTCACTCGAGAAAAAGCGCTATATAAATATAATTCACTTCACTTCACTTCATTATTATAATTTGAAACTCGATTTTGCTTGTCACTATAAAGCTACATAAGCCTTGCTTGTTCAATATTCAATGCCAAACTTGTTTGGGTCCTTATTAAAAGGTTCATTTGTTCAACCTGGGGACGGCGTGGCGCAGTGGAAGAGTGGCCGTGCGCAACCCGAGGGTCCCTGGTTCAATCCCCACCTAGAACCAACCTCGTCACGTCCGTTGTGTCCTGAGCAAGACACTTCACCCTTGCTCCTGATGGCTGCTGGTTAGCGCCTTGCATGGCAGCTCCCTCCATCAGTGTGTGTGAATGTGTAAATGTGGAAGTAGTGTCAAAGTGCTTTGAGTACCTTGAAGGTAGAAAAGCGCTATACAAGTACAACCCATTTATTTATTTATCATTTAACCTCGGCCCGCGGCTTTGTTCAGTTTTAAATTTCGGCCCACTCTGTATTTGAGTTTGACACCCCTGCTATAGGAAGTATGCATGCAGGCAAGGGGCGGGGCTTAGAGGGTCAGGTGGGCTGGTGTGAGGGGGTTTCTCTGATCAGAGCAACCAGCAGAATTGCAGGAGCGAAACACTCGGAGAGGACGGAGGAAAAGTGGACAGGAGGATGCAGGACGACGCTTAAAGCATGGAGACGGAAGGTAAGACGACTTCTTTTTGCTTCCACTTCCATCTGGCCCACCGCCGACTTCCCGTCACCACGCATGATCAAAATTCGGATGGAAGACCCCCAGTTATCTCAGGAGGAATGCAGCCGCTCACTATTATTCCATGCACTAATCCCCAGTGAGACTATTCCAATTGTGGCTTCATTATGCATCATTAGGCTCCTTCCACTTGAATGTGGGTGTGTCATCACACAGTCTAATCCGCGCCAAACAGGTAATAATTCAACATTATTCGTGCGGCTTAAAGGCTTTGTTGACATTTTACCTGCAGCGCCCATGACGAGACATTGTGCATGCGGAGGAGAGGCAAGACAGCAGCAGACCTTCAAGGACGATGAAACCTAGTGATTCCCATCAGGGAGGAGGTGAAGTGTGTCAAAAGGAGAGAAGAGCATCTTACAAATGTAAAGCAATCCATCAGGGTTTAGTTAACCGGGAGCGTGAATGCGGGATTTTCTGGGACTTGGGGAAAGTTGCAGTGCAGTGCTGCTCTGTAGCTGCATCTCATTTGGATCCAGTGGCGTTAGTTTTGATGAGAAAAATGGCCGATAAGATTCACGATCAGCCTGCAGCTAAAACTTGGAATATTTATAAGTCTGAGTTTGAACCGGTGGAAAATACCGGTTCTTGTCCACTAGCTAATGTCCACTGCAGAGGACATGGGTTCATATTGTGGGTAAGAAGCATCAGCAATAGGCTAGAACAGGAGTAGGGAACCTATGACTCGCGAGCCAGATTTAAAAGTATATAATTATCGTATTTCTCGGACCGGATTATAAGGCATACTGCCGATGAGCGGGTCTATTTTAGGTCTACTTTCCTACAAAAGACACACCGAATTATCAATCAATCAATGTTTACTTATATAGCCCTAAATCACTATTGTCTCAAAGGGCTGCACAAACCACCACGACATCCTCGGTAGGCCCACATAAGGGCAAGGAAAACTCACACCCAGTGGGACGTCGGTGACAATGATGACTATGAGAACCTTGGAGAGGAGGAAAGCAATGGATGTCGAGCGGGTCTAACATGATACTGTGAATCAGTCCATAATGGATCCAACACAGTCGCAAGAGTCCAGTCCAAAGCGGATCCAACACAGCAGCGAGAGTCCCGTTCACAGCGGAGCCAGCGGGAAACCATCCCAAGCGGAGGCGGATCAGCAGCGCAGAGATGTCCCCAGCCGATACACAGGCGAGCAGTACATGGCCACCGGATCGGACCGGACCCCCTCCACAAGGGAGAGTGGGACATAGAAGAAAAAGAAAAGAAACGGCAGATCAACTGGTCTAAAAAGGAGGTCTATTTAAAGGCTAGAGTATACAAATGAGTTTTAAGGTGAGACTTAAATGCTTCTACTGAGGTGGCATCTCGAACTGTTACCGGGAGGGCATTCCAGAGTACTGGAGCCAGAACGGAAAACGCTCTATAGCCCGCAGACTTTTTTTGGGCTTTGGGAATCACTAATAAGCCGGAGTCCTTTGAACGCAGATTTATAAGGATTATTTATTATTTATAAAGAATTATAAGGCGCATTATTGTAAAAGACTTCCTTGTGGTCTACATAACATGTGATGGTGGTCAGTTTCAAACACTGATGACATCTATTAAACAGACAAGAAGCAAGGAATTATGCAGCGACAGAGTTCAATTTTGCTCAATGAGGAGAGACGTATGGGGCTGTACTCTTAGTTACAGTTCCAACCTACATTCTGAGGCAGGGGTAGGGAACTTATGGATCTAGAGCCAGATGTGGCTCTTTTGATGACTGCATCTGGCTCTCGGGTAAATCTGAGCTGAGGCTCCGCTGTGAACGGGACTCTCGTTGCTGTGTTGGATCCGCTTTGGACTGGACTCTTGCGACTATGTTGGATCCATTATGGATTGAACTTTCACAGTATCATGTTAGACCCGCTCGACATCCATTGCTTTCATCCTCTCCAAGGTTCTCATAGTCATCATTGTCACCGACGTCCCACTGGGTGTGAGTTTTCCTTGCCCTTATGTGGGCCTACCGAGGATGTCGTAGTGGTTTGTGCAGCCCTTTGAGACACTAGTGATTTAGGGCTATATAAGTAAACATTGATTGATTGATTGATTGACATCGCTTGACACGTTAAGTAATGAATAATTCCACTTGTTAAAAATAACGTTCAAAATGTAAAACATTCTCATGCTTTTTTACGTTCAAGAAGTTGCGTTAGAATAAGAAGTCATTTATTTATTATTGGTTAGTTTGGGGCTTGCCCTCCTGGGGGTTCTTCGGACCACCAAGCACCGACATGAGAGCCTGTTTCAGGGTTACAATATTGTTTTATTTTTTAATAAGTCTCTCAATTGTCTTTTTCTCTTTCGTTCTCGCTCGCGCTCTGGCTCCAGCTCCAACCCCGTCTCTCCTTCTGGCTGCTGCTTATAACAGAGCGACAGGTGATTAGATAACAAGGCCCAGATGGGCTATGTACGCACCTGTCGCTGATTTCTAAGCCGGTCCTGGCACATCCTGCTTCGCTGCAGGCCCGCAGGCCACGTCCCCTCCACAGTTAGCTTCAGAATAACAATGTTATTCCAAAGAATAAGAGACTTATTATACTCTAGAAATGTTGGTCTTACTTAAAAATGCACACGTTTAGTTGTGTTCAGTGTTGAAAAAAATATATTATATGACTCTTACAGAAATACATTTTAAAATATTTGGCTTTATTGGCTCTCTCAGCCAAAAAGGTTCCCGACCCCTGTGCTAGTATCTCAACTTTCATTAATTGATTGACACTTTTATTAGTAGATTGCACAGTACAGTACATATTCCGTACAATTGACCACTAAATGGTAATACCTGAATAAGTTTTTCAACTTGTTTAAGTCATAGTCCACGTTAATCAATTCATGGTAAATGTACGATCTTAATTGGTTCCGTGACGGAGCTCTTAACACAGGTGTCCCTAAAGCGGGAAAAATGGATTAGAAAGGACCGAATAAAATAATAATAATAATACAAAAATAAAATGAAATGAAAAATAAACATTTTCTTATTATTTTTTTAAATATAAAAACAAAAACAATTATTTTTTTAATCTCCCATTGAAATTAATTGAAACCAAATGGATTGGTGCTTGACCCCCCGTCCACCCGAAAAACAGGATATTAACATGTAACATGCCTTTTAAAAATGAAAATTGTATAAAAACAATACAATATAATGTACCATAAACAACTTAAGTAGTAGTTTTATGAAGTGATGTACAACATTTTCCTGGGGGGTTCTTGTCCAGCTGCCTGTCTGTCAAACACACCATCAGTAGCTTCTCCATATTTTTTATGGATAATTATTCGCAGTTTAGATTTGAATATATATATATATATATATATATATATATATATATATATATATAAATATATATATATATATATATATATATATATATATATCCATCCATTTTCTACCGCTTATTCCCTTTGGGGTCGCGGGGGGCGCTGGTGGTGCCTGTCTCAGCTACAATCAGGCAGAAGGCGGTGTACACCCTGGACAAGTCGCCACCTCATTGCAGGGCCTATATATATGTATATATATATATATATATATATGTGTGTGTGTATATTATATATATATATACATATATATATATGTATATATATGTGTGTGTGTATATTATATATATATATATATATATACATATATATATATGTATATATATGTGTGTGTGTATATTATATATATATATATATATATATATATATGTGTGTGTATATTATATATATATATATATACATATATATATATATATATAATACATATATATATATACATACATATATAAATATATGTATGTATATACATTTTTTTTTTAATTTAGTTTTTGAATATATATATATTTTTTTTCAATGTGTTTTGTTTATTTTTATGACTATTTACATTGTAAATGGTTACTTAACAAAAAAAGGTTAAATATCTGAAAACATGTTTTATATTCTAGTTTCTTCAAAATAGCCACTCTTTGCTCTGATTACTGCTTAACACATTTTTTATTGTTATTAATCAGTCCAACAAAATAAAACACAATAATAACATAGTTTTTTGGTATTATTGCAACATAGCAATTGAGATATTAATTTTAACATTCTTGGCTGGCGCTTCAATGTCATGTTTGTGATGATTTATTTTTTTAATTCAATGAATATCATCCGCTTTGTCGTGACCGGTCATGTCTTGCGTGGTTGTGTTGTTGCTCTCCTTGGTTTTGTGTATATTTATGTTGCCAGCACTCGCAGTCCTCCTTTGTTTACGTTCGCGTTGCTAAGCGCTCCTGAGCTCACACACCTGTGTCTGTTTATTGATTAGTTTTGCCACCTGCCAGCGCCACTAAGCACTATCCTATATGTGTCCATTTATTTATTGATTTTTTTCTCCTCACGGGCCCATTGTTCATTTTCATGTTCACTTACATTGGTGTCTGGTCAGCTGGATGCTAACACTGCCTGTTGGTTTATGTTTATTGTGCACTCCCCTGCTGCACTTCCTTGTGCAACATGAGATAGAATTAAAACACTGGCTTACCTGCACGCTGCTTCTTTCTGCCGCCTCCTTTTTGCATCCTGAGAACACGACCGTCACCAAAATGCCAGCCAAGGTGAAACTCCTCTCCTTCCCAGCACTATCCCTGACACTCACTTTCTTCCTTCCTGTGACTGGAAAACAAAGTTATCTTCATCTTTAGCTAGAAGCTAATGCTAGCGAGTAAGACCGGATGTTTAGGTCGGATCTTACCAGGGTCACTGGGATGTTTGCTACACCAACTAATGCTTGGAACTCAATTTGCTACCAAATACATGACATTTAGCTTTAATGAAAGACAGCTAAAACCACACATACACACACGCACATATATATATATATATATATATATATATATATATATATATATATATATATATATATATATATATATATATATATAGCCTGTGGAAATCGACAGAACTCAGCAAGCACATTTAGAACCTCAAAGACAATAATGTTGAATATTCAATAACATGGCAAATTCTTGCATCCAGCACACCTTACAACAGTGGTAATAAAAGATGCAAACTATGCTTAAAAGATAAAGTTTTTATTATATATCACCCAGACCTGTCATCCCTCAACAAGCGCAGTGAAATTATATCAGCATGCCGTCACAGACGGAAACACCTCCTAGGTAACACATGAGCCAATCACCACGCCCCTACGCCTGCCTGTATCTACCCACTCTGTGCCCTATATAAACCATGATATGTGAATATTTCCATTAAAATCTCCTGAGGATTGAGGGAACCCCTCATGAAACAGTTCTGTAGAGATGAAGTAGTCTTGTGATTTTTTCCCACACCTACATATTGCGCTCTACCACTGTATCGAGCACTATTCTCTGGATAATCTAATTAAGACATATATATATATATATATATATATATATATATATATATATATATATACATATAAACATGTGTATATATATACATATATGTATGTATGTAAATATGTATGTGTACATGTATATATGTATGTATTTATGTATACATGTATATGTATATATGTTTATAATATGTACATGTGTATAAATGTATATATTTATGTATAAAGAATAGATAGAATAGAATAGAAAGTACTTTATTGATCCCTAGGGGAAATTCAGCATCACAGTTCGTTCACAATAGACTATAATAATAATAAATAACATAAAACATATATTAAATACATAATATATGAATAATATGAATATATTCTACATTTAAGTGCAGTCAAGGAACATATACATTATATACATACATATACATTTATATGTGTATATGTATGTCGTATATATGTTTTGTACATATATATACATATACATATACATATATACACACATTTATACATATGTCTGTATATACACATATATATATACGTATACATTTATATATACGTATACATATATATACATATACATACATACATAAATATATGTATATATATATATACATATATAAATATACATACATATATATATATACATATACATACATATATATATATATATATATATATACACATACATACTTATATATATATATATACACATACATACATACATACATATATATATACATATATATATATATATATATATATATATATATATATATATATATATATATATATATATATATATATGTATATATATATATGTGTGTGTGTGTGTGTGTGTGTGTGTGTATGTATGCAGTGGAACTTGATTTGTTTACCCCTCTATTCTGCTTCTGTTTATTTCTAACATGTATACAATATCAGCATGTTACATAACATATGACACGTTTCCATTTCTCATTAAAACATGTCCGAAAAGTATTAGGTAGAAGCAAAGCTATTAGTTTTACCCCATTTTCCCAGGAAATGTCCCCCTAGTTTCCAATGCAAACGTCGACAGGTATGATGCATGTGCATGAACTGAGCTTCATCCTTTCATACAGTTCTTGCATTACATCGCACATGACGATGATGAATTACCTGGAGATTAGGATTTTTTAATAACAACTGGAAACTCTCCCAGCCAATAAGGTGAAAACGTCCCCCGAGTAGTGCGGGTGAGGGGTTGAATATGATTACAGTGCAGCAGGACGCAAAGAGAAGATGGCATGCGATAAAACAACTAAATAATAAACAAGATGTTTACGCCATGTTGTGCACAAAGAGATGAGACCTGCACAAGAGATAACACAAGAGTATTATCAAGATATATCAATATTTATAATCACCCTTATGTTCATATGCCCATATTTGTATGATATTATTGTAGCAGTTTGTCACCCACTAATGAAACTGAGTCATATTCTAAAATACGATTTGTGATCTTCTGGTGACCTTTTCAAATGTCCTAGAATAGGACGCGTCTTAAACTTCATTTCTCTTTTCATTGCAATGTCCATAAAAATGGTGTCTTTTGATGGAATATTTCAATCAGGCTCACATGAGTGCAGAAAGTATAAGTGACAAAATAATGATGGATGCTTCTAGGACGATCTATGGATGCAGTCACATCAAATACAAAAACACAAGACGATACGTGCTCGTGACGGTGGATTATGTTCATTATCATACCATAGATCCAGCAAAAGTAAAAAGTATTTTCAACTAAATGTGATCATGCGGGTGGAGTGCCAAGATGCTTTCAAGTTTAAGATTTAAAGGCCTACTGAAAGCCACTACTAGCGACCACGCAGTCTGAAAGTTTATATATCAATGATGAAATATTAACATTGCAACACATGCCATTTAGTTAACTAAATTGCAATTTTAAATTTCGCGCGAAGTATCCTGTTGAAAACGTCGCGGTATGATGAAGCGTGCGCGTGATGTCACGGATTGTAGCGGACATTTCGTTCTAGCCCGATCCCAGCTATAAGTTGTCTGCTTTAATCGCATAATTACACAGTATTTTGGACATCTGTGTCGCTGAATTTTCTGCAATTCCTTCAATTAATAATGGAGACATCAAAGAAGAATGCTGTTGGCGGAAAACGGTGTATTGCAGCTGCCTTTAGCAACCAAAACACAGCCGGTGTTTCTTTGTTTGTTGTGAAGCTTTAATAAATTGCAATCTTAAATTTCGCGCGAAGTATCCTGTTGAAAACGTCGGTATGCTGAAGTCTCAGATTGTACCGGACTTTTTTTTCCAGCCTGATCCCAGCTATAAGTTGTCTGCTTTAATCGCATAATTCCACAGTATTTTGGACATCTGTGTTGCTGAATCTTTTGCAATTTGTTCGATGAATAATGGAGTAGTCAAAGAAGAAAGATGTAGGTGGGAAGCGGTGCATTGCGGCCGCCTTTAGCAACACAAACACAGCCGAAGTTTCCTTGTTTACATTCTATGAAGGTTTACTATGGAACAGAGCGGTCAAGCAAACATGATTCCCGACCACATGTCAACCCGCAGGTTTCGGTGATAAAAAATTGTGGTAATAAGTCGGCTTTTACTGTAGACATGAGCGGAGCTTGCGTCGTTTCTCGTGCACCTGTCAAAGAGGCAGCTGCGGACTGTCTTGCCTCCTCCGACCGGCTGCCCCCGAACGTGGGATACTTCCACCGTGGAGGGGGGAAAAAAAGCTCAACGGCTGCCTTCGCTTCGCCTCGTCGAGAAACGTGGCTTCCCTCAGAGACACTGGCGGTCACCACACCCGTGGCCACACCCCTCCGACTTTAAGGTACGACCATATAATCTCACTAAAACACGAGTAACACAATAAGCAGATAAGGGATTTTCCAGAATTATCCTAGTAAATTTGTCTAATAACATCTGAATCGCTCCCACTGTCCTCGTCTTTTTTTTTCTAGTCCATTATCACTTTCCTCATCCAAGAATCCATCCATTCCGCTTATCTGAAGTCGGGTCACGGGGGCAGCAGCCCAAGCAGGGAAGCTCAGACTTCCCTCTCCCCACCCACTTCGTCCAGCTCTTCCCGGGGGATCCCGAGGCGTTCCCAGGCCAGCTCGGAGACATAGTCTTCCCAACATGTCCTGGGTCTTCCCCGTGGCCTCCTACCGGTTGGACGTGCCCTAAACACCTCCCTGGGGAGGCATCCGGGTGGCATCCTGACCAGATGCCCGAACCACCTCTTCTGGCTCCTCTCCATGTGAAGGAGCAGCGGCTTTACTTTGAGTTCCTCCCGGATGGCAGAGCTTCTCACCCTATCTCTAAGGGAGAGACCCGCCACCCGGCGGAGGAAACTCATTTTGGCCGCTTGTACCCGTGTGTGACAGTCTCTTGCTGTCATGCGGGTTCTCAGGACCCCCAAGGAAGGACATTGTGGTGCAGGTTAGACTTTATTTTATTTTTCAATAATAAAAAGTCTATAAGGGTTGCTGCTTCCACTGCCGCTCCACCTTTTCAGTCGCGTGTGTCTTCGTCTTCCTGTGGCTCTCTTTTGCTCTCGTTCGGCATCCGCTTCCTCCTGGCTCCTTCTCTCTCCGTTTCTTCCCCAGGCGTTTACGGCCGCTGTCCATTTATATAGTGCGAGAGGAGATTTAAATTGTGCCCAGCTGGGCGACCCACGCACCTGAGATTTGCGGGGTTGATTCCGGCTCGCAATCCACGCCTCCTCACCGCCATCTTTGGCCCTGCCTCGCTGTCGTACTGCTGGCCACACCTCCTCGCCGCCATCCTGGGCCGAGCTACAATGTACCCTGACTCGCTGTCGGGCTGCCGGCTCCCCTTCTCCACACTGTGATCTTGTCCTTTCAGTCATAACCCAAAGCTCATGACCATAGGTGAGGAAGGGAACGTAGATCGACCGGTAAATTGAGAGCTTTGCCTTCCGGCTCAGCTCCTTCTTCACCACAACGGATCGATAAGGCGTCCGCATTACTGAAGACGCCGCACCGATTAGCCTGTCGATCTCACCATCCACTCTTCCCTCACTCGTGAACTAGACTCCAAGGTACTTGAACTCCTTCACTTGGGGCAGGGTCTCCTCCCCAACCCGGAGATGGCACTAAACCCTTTTCCGGGCGAGAACCATGGACTTGGACTTGGAGGTGCTGATTCTCATCCCAGTTGCTTCACACTCGGCTGAATCCAGTGAGAGCTGAAGATCCTGGCCAGATGAATTGGTTGAAACTTTTATTAGTAGATTGCACAGTACAGTACATATTCCGAACAATTGACCAATAAATGGTAACACCCGAATAAGTTTTTCAACTTGTTTAAGTCGGGGTCCACGTTAATCAATTCATGTCATCCTCCAGGATGGCAGAGCTTCTCACCCTATCTCTAAGGGAGGAAACTAATTTCGGCCGCTTGTACCCGTGATCTTATCCTTTCGGTCATAACCCAAAGCTCATGACCATAGGTGAGGATGGGAACGTGGATCGACCGGTAAATTGAGAGCTTCGCCTTCCGGCTCAGTTCCTTCTTCACCACAACGGATCGATACAGCGTCCGCATTACTGAAGACGCCGCACCGATCCGCCTTTCCATCTCCCAATCCACTCTTACCTCACTCGTGAACTAGACTCCGAGGTACCTGAACTCCTCCACTTGGGGCAAGGTCTCCTCCCCAACCCGGAGATGGCCCTCCACCGTTTTTCCGGACTTGGAGGTGCTGATTCCCATCCCGGTCGCTTCTCACTCGGCTGCGAACCGATCCAGTGAGAGCTGAAGATCCTGGCCAGATGAAGCCATCAGGACCACATCATCTGCAAAAAGCAGAGACCTAATCCTGCAGCCAATAAACCGGATCCCCTCAACGCCTAGAAATTCTGTCCATAAAAGTTATGAACAGAATAGGTGACAAAGGACAGCCTTGGCGGAGTCCAACCCTCACTGGAAACGAGTCCGACTTACCGCCGGCAATGCGGACCAAGCTCTGACACTGATCGTAGACCCGGGGATGGCACGGGGATGTGAAAGGACCTTGTTTCCTCAAGTTGATGCCACGGTACTTTTTTCACAGATTTCCAACAAAGTCGGAAAAGAGAAATTCACTTTTTAAAGGCTGCAAATATCCGTTTTATGTAACGTCTTCACACCTTATTCCAAATATCACTGAAAGTAGATTCTCTGCTAAATGAATACCAGATACCTGTTCCTGGTCTCATGTCTTCTCCCTACTGGCTAGGAAGTGAAGTTAAGTGAATGATATTTATATAGCGCATTTTCTCAAAGCGCTTTACATAGTGAAACCCAATATCTAAGTTACATTTAAACCAGTGTGGGTGGCACTGGGAGCAGGTGGGTAAAGTGTCTTGCCCAAGGACACAACGGCAGTGACTAGGTTGGCGGAAGCGGGAATCCAACCTGCAACCCTCAAGTTGCTGGCACAGCCGCTCTACCAACCGAGCTATACCGCACATCCCAGCACGGGTGAGTTCAAACATGCCACAAGCCGGACTCTCTCATACCCGGGCTTTATCGCCACCCGTCTCTCATTGGTCCTGCCTCACCCCCGTTTATCTGGGCCGGGTGACATGGCAGATCTCTGGACACGTACAGGGGGGGCGAGGGGGGCGCCGAGTGGGGACTATCGGTGGGCAAAGTGAAAAGCATCGACCTCCTCAAGGTTCAATTCTGAAGCTGTCATCTTCAGTTGGAGATAATGCAGACGTAAGACTGTCAGAGCGGCCGTCACACTCTGCATGTGCATGTCTGCTCGGAGAAAAAAATGATATCTGCTCCTCTCATCCGTCTTTATATCGCCCACAACTAGGCCACTAATGATGACTTTTTGTTCCCACCTGATGCATCACAGCTGTCATCAACAACACCCAAAACCAGTGATGTTGGCAGGTTGTGTAAATTGTAAATAAAAACAGAATACAATGATTTGCAAATCCTTATACTCCATTGAATAGACTGCTAAGACGAGATATTTCTAGTTCCAACTGAACATTGAATTTAATGGCAGCAACACATTGCAAAAAAGTTGTCATAGGGGCATTTTTACCACTGTGGTACTTACCTTTCCTTTTAACAACACTCAGTAAACGTTTTGGGAACTGAGGAAACACATTTTTGAAGCTTTTCAGGTGGAATTCTTTCCAATTCTTGCTTGATGTACAGCTTAAGTTGTTCAACAGTCCGTTGTGGTATTTTAGGCTTATAATGTGGCACACATTTTCAATGGGAGACAGGTCTGGACTACAGGCAGGCCAGTCTAGTACCCGCACTCTTTTACTATGAAGCCACGCTTTTGTAACACGTGGCTTGGCATTGTCTTGCTGAAATAAGCAGGGGCGTCCATGATAACGTTGCTTGGATGGCAACATATGTTGCTCCAAAACCTGTATGTATCTTTCAGCATTAATGGTGCTTTCACAGATTTGTTAGTTACCCATGCCTTGGGCACTAATACAGATTTTGGCTTTTCAACTTCGCACCTATAACAATCCGGACGGTTATTTTCCTCTTTGTTCGAATATTTCCAAAAACAATTTGAAATGTGGACTCGTCAGACCACAGAACATTTTTCCACTTTGCATCAGTCCATCTTAGATGAGCTAGGACAGCGTTTCTGGGTGTTGTTGATTAATGGCTTTCGCTTTGCATGTTAGAGTTTTAACGTGCACTTACAGATGTAGCAACATATAATAACATATATTAGATTTATATCGCGCTTTTCTAATGTTAGATAGTCAAAGCGCTCACAGAGAAGTGGGAACCCATCATTCATTCACACCTGGTGGTGGTAAGTTACATCTGTAGCCACAGCTGCCCTGGGGTAGACTGACGGAAGCGTGGTTGCCAGTTTGCGCCTACGGCCCCTCCGACCACCACCAATCATTCATTCATCATTCATTCACCAGTGTGAGCGGCACCGGGGGCAAAGGTTGAAGTGTCCTGCCCAAGGGCACAAAGGCAGCAATTTGGATGTCAATAGGTGGGAAGCAAACCTGCAACCCTCAGGTTTCTGGCACGGCCGCTCTACCCACTACGCCTTGCCGCCCCAAACTGTAGTTACTGACAGTGGTTTTCTGTAGTGTTCCTGAGCCCATGTGGTGATATCATTTACACACCGATGTCGATTTTTGATGGAGTGCCGCCTAAGTTATGGAAGGTCACAGGCATCGCCGCTTACGTGCAGTGATTTCTCCAGAGATTCCGAACCTTTTGATGATATTACGGACGCTAAAAGGTCAAGTCCCTAAATTTCTTACAATAGTTGGTTGAGAAATGTTCTTAAACAATTTGCTCACACATTTGTTCACAAAGTGAATGAGTGAGCATTTCATGGAAGCTGCTTTTATACCCAATCATGGTACTCACCTGTTCCCAACTAGTTTGTCCGCACCCGTGGGATGTTACAAATAAGTGTTCTGCAGCCGAGTCGTCGCAAGAAGGATCACTAGCGCCCTCTACCACCAGGAGGCGGGAGCCATTTAATGACTCATATTTGACACACGCAGCTACGGTATACTAATAAAACATAGCTGCTTACTGTTCTTTTTAGCATATTCAATAAATTGGACCTTCGATCCTACTGAATAGCTCTTAATCTTCTTCCCTTTATGCGATTTCAAATGATTGAAATCAGCCTCCTCCATTTTGAAAACGATGACAGGTGAAGTGTCACTCTTGACGTGACGAGTTTGACCCTGTGGAAATTCTAGGCATACGCTAATAAAAATAATATCTTGCAAAACGAGTTTGACCCGGCTGTACTTCTAGGCAGGCGCATATTATATACCCGGCGGCAATTCAAAGAAATACGGTATATCTTAAATAAATAATTTCTAGTAATTGCCAGTAGACAATGGCAGAAACTGCAGAGTGAGGGATTCCAGTGGCCAGCAAGTCATTTCCAACCTCTGTTGCCATTATTCTAAATGCCATCACGACTGTTTTTCTTATTTATTTTCCATCTCTTAATAAAAAAATCTGCTCATAGTGTCCGACCGGTGTAAAAATAATTGAATTTACGACTGCTTCAGCCAAAAGTCATTCTGCAGCCGGCGCACCCAGCAGTTATTAAATGGGCCGTGACATGAACATTATTTCATAACTACAGTACCGTGCCGTCTGACGAGAGGAGCAGAGAACCAGGCAAATCATAACAATTCGTGCTTAATACTAAAAATGCAATCAGAATACAGACAACAGCAGGCTTAATAGGTTGAGTTCTGGTCATGATGTGGACTATGGTGTGGTTTGTTTTCCCGAGGTGCAAAACGACCGCATCGGACATGATGTGAAGGTAACGACATACCGTATTTCCTTGAATTGCCGCCGGGTATATAGTATGCACCTGGCTAGAATTACTGCCGGGTCGAACTCGTTTCGCTCAAAAATTAACGCATAATTAGCATTACCGCCGGCTCAGAATTAACGCCGGGTCAAACTCGTTTCGCAAAATATTATTTTTATTAGCGTATGCCTAGAATATCCGCAGGGTCAAACTCGTCACGTCACGGAGGAGGCTGATTTCAATCATTTGAAATCGCATTAAAAGGAAGAAGATGAAGAGCTAGGATTTAAGGTCCAAGCTATTGAATATGCTAAAAACAACACTAAGCAGTTATGTTTTATCGATATACCGTAGCTGCGTGTGTCAAATATGAGTCATTAAATGACTCCCGCCTCCTGGTGGTAGAGGGCGCTAAGGATCCTTCTTGCGACTACTCGGCTGCAGAAGAAGTGACAACAAGCAGCAAGAGTGACCATGGAGGATTACATATCTAAAATAAAACAGTTTTCTAAACTGGACTTTCAATCGAAACAGGAGGTAATAAAGGAAGATCTCCATCGAGACAGAGAGACTTTTAAAACTGAAGAAAGATAAGGAAGACTTCTATAAACAAGTTATTGATGCTTTTGATCCGAAGGAGCTGCGCATGGACTTCATTTATAAGTAAAGGTAAGACAATAATTACGTTTTTTTTTATTAAATGTGCTTTTCATGATGGTATCCTTACATCACACTCAAATTCATAAGCAAAAGCCTAAATTTACTGCATGCCTTTGGTAAGCGCCGGAGTGAGAAGAGGTTTTAAAATAATTAGCGCCCCGGCGGCAATTCAAGGAAATACGGTACTTTAATCTTAACTCAAAAAAAGAACAAACAAAAGGCGCTCACAGAGGAGGTACAAAAACTTGGGCTATGAAACAAAACTATTACTACAACATAAACTATGGACATAAAACAAAACTTGCAAACTATGGCATGAATAACAAAACTTACGGGGAACGAGAAAAGAGCATGGATCATCAGCATGGAGCAAGGGTGTTCAGAGGATGATGTCGCCCGGCTGACTGCCTGGCAACTACAGGCTTAAATAGTGCTTGAAAACAGGTGCGTGTGTTATGATCCGCTGCCCGGATCATATTATGATTTTGATTTTTGAGTCTTTTGGTGTTTTCTATTGGTTTTGGACTCCTTCGGTTCCTGTTTGTGTTTCCATAGTTACTCCTTATTTTCACCTGCCGCCTGTTCCTTACGTGCACCAGTTTAGTGATTACCGTCATTATTTAAGCCTGCCTTCTCCAGTCAGTTAGTCTTTCTTTCCCAATTTGTTTTCATACAAGTATCGACTTCTTTTTTCCTGCTCGCTACCTGCTAGCTTTCACGCTAGGCTATTTGTTTTCCAGCTCCCATGCTAGCTCTTTTAGTTTTGTCAAAGTCTGTTTTATTGCTTAAATAAATCATTTCCTACCTGCACGCTGTGTCCGAAGCCCGTCTGCATCCCTGGGAGAACGAATCCGCGTCACCATGCGTTACAGCGTGAGTTCAAATGAATCAGGTGCGTGAGTCGTGAGGACAGGTGAACTTATTGGTCGGCATGGAAACAAAAGAATGGAGTGAAAAAACAGGAACTAATGGAGTCTTGAAGTAATCTAACACAACTAAACAAAACATGATCACAAAGACATGACTGTTCTGATCATTCAATAACATACTATCATAACATAAAATCATGATTTCTGTTTTCATGCTTGAAATAAGACATTATTACTTTAAGAAAGTTATATATTCTAGTATCAAGCATGTTTTACTCAATGCAGGTCATCACATCTTAGGAACAAGCTGTAATATCTTACTGATATCACTTAAAACCTAAAACAAGTAAAATACTAAAACATAAAATCTGCTATGTGAGAATAATGATCTTATCAGACAGAAAATAAGCAAATATCTGTCAGGCTTGCCACTGACTGTTTGTGTTTTAGTTTTTCCTGTGTGTTTAGTATTCCCTGTCTTTAGTTCCTGTCAGCGCTCTTATTTTGTCAGTTTCCTGTTGTTACCCCCCGTGTGCTGTTTTCCCCTCAGCTGGGGCTGATTGGCAACTGGCCACACCTGGTGTCAATCAGCCCGATTTTCTATTTGAGTCTGTTTTTGTCCTCCAGTCAGTTGCTGGATTATTGTGATGTCACGTATTGCATGTCGCTCCTGTCGTGTCGTGTCGTTACAGCGTAGCGGTAAGCTATATTTCGTTAGATGTTTGTAGCTTACTGTATTTTGTTCCCTGCTTCCTATTTTGTCTTTTTACAACAAGTAACAACTTCTGTTCCCTGTTCTGTTCATGCTAGCCTCCAATTTTGTTTTTTTCTAGCTTCCATGCTAAGCTCCTTTTATTTGTTATCCGCCTCGTGCCCGCTTTTTGTTGTAGCCTTTGTTTTTGTCTTAGTGTTTTAAATTAAATAATGTTTTCCTACTCAATGCCTGCCTCCTTCTCTGCATCTTGGGGTTCGACACTAACTAACTCTGACAATATCATCCTTATTTGTTATATTTTATCTGACTTGGACTTCAGTTTTTGCAGTGCATTCCATGTATTTTTGAATATCAAACTGTAAAGAACAAATACATTTAGTAAAAAAATATTCTCTATTAAAGCCTATTATTACCATTTTGCGGGCTGTATAAAATGATGTGACGGGCCTTGAGTTTGATACCCGTGGTCTGCAAGTATGTGTGGGAGTCCAAGCATGGCCGCTCTTTCATTTGTTTTTAGCTATTTGTTATTTCATTGTTAATGTGACGAGTTGCTCGGTTTAATTGGGACGTCTCTGAGCTGCTCACCTGTCTCCGCTCGGGATGGACTCCTGCTGGCCCCACTATGGACTGGACTCTCACTATTATGTTAGATCCACTATGGACTGAACTCTCACTATTATGTTAGATCCACTATGGACTGGACTCTCACTCTTTTGTTAAATCCACCATGGACTGGACTCTCACTATTATGTTAGATCCACTATGGACTGGACTCTCACTCTTTTGTTAAATCCACTATGGACTGGACTCTCACTATCATGATAGATCCACTATGGACTGAACTCTCACTATTATGTAAGATCCACTATGGACTGAACTCTCACTATTATGTTAGATCCACTATGGACTGGACTCTCACTATTATGTTAGATCCACTATGGACTGAACTCTCACTATTATGTTAGCTCCACTATGGACTGGACTCTCACTGTTATGTTAGATCCACTATGGACTGGACTCTCACTATTATGTTAGATCCACTATGGACTGGACTCTCACTATTATGTTAGATCCACTATGGACTGGACTCTCACTATTATGTAAGATCCACTATGGACTGGACTCTCACTAGTTTGTTAGATCCACTATGGACTGGACTCTCACTATTATGTTGGATCCACTATGGACTGGACTCTCACTATTATGATGGATCCACAATGGACTGGACTCTCACTATTATGTTAGATCCACTATGGACTGAACTGTCACTATCATGTTAGATCCACTATGGACTGGACTCTCACTATTATGATGGATCCACTATGGACTGGACTCTCACTATTATGTTAGATCCACTATGGACTGAACTGTCACTATCATGTTAGATCCACTATGGACTGGACTCTCACTATTATGTTAGATCCACTATGGACTGAACTCTCACTATTATGTTAGATCCACTATGGACTAGACTCTCACTATTATGTTAGATCCTTCATGGACTGGACTCTCACTATTATGTTAGATCCACTATGGACTGGACTCTCACTATTATGTTAGATCCATCATGGACTGGACTCTCACTATTATATTAGATCCACTATGGACTGGACTCTCACTATTATATTAGATCCACTATGGACTGGACTCTCACTATTATGTTGGATCCACTATGGACTGGACTCTCACACTATTATGTTAAATCCACTATGGACTGGACTCTCACATCTGCGGTCCCCTCCAAGGTTTCTCATTGTCCCACTGGGTTGAGTTTGTTCTTGCCCTGACGTGGGATCTGAGCCAAGGATGTCGTTGTGGTTTGTGCAGCCCTTTGAGACACTCGTGATTTAGGGCTATATAAGTAAACATTGATTGATTGATTGATGGATTCTGTTCTGTCGTTTGAACAGGTCTCTTGACTTTGACGTCCGTCACCACGGATGAACACAACGAATGATTTTTTCTTGTCATTTCAATCATGGTCGTCTGCAAGGACGTTGACGAGCCGGGGCTGAGTTCGAAGTGACAATCTGTAAACCCGGCTGTGATGACGCCTGGTGCGTGCGTGCGTGAGTTGAGGAGAGGAAGCAGGTGCCTGAAGAATGAAAAACTGTGACCAAACTCCCTCCCCCCATTCTCACCACGTTCTACAGAGCCTGCTGACCAACAACATCTCTGTCTGCACTGGAGCCTGCAGTGCCTCAGACTGGAAGTCTCTCCAGAAACTGGTGAGGACGGCGGAAAATATAATTAGGACTCTTCTTCCTCCTATCCAGGAGATCGCAAAAAGCCGCCGCCTGACCAGGGCTCAGAAAATCTGCAAAGACTCCTCCCACCCCCATCAAGGACTGCTTTCACTGCTGGACTCTAGGAAGAGGTTAAGCAGAACCTCCAGGTTCTGTAACAGCTTCGTCCCTCAGGCCGTAAGACTCTTGAACGCATCATAATTAAATTATCCCCTCAAGTCGCTGGACTAAAAAGACTATACAACATACATCCATAAACGTGGATGCATATGAAAAAGTGCAATATATGTATCTGTACCGTAATCTACTTATTTATATCTGCACCTTATTGCTTTTTTTTAAAATTCTGAAATACCAAGAGCCGATGCAACGAAATGTCGTTCTTATTTGTACTGTAAAGTTCAAATTTGAATGACAATAAAAAGGAAGTCTAAGTCTAAGATCGTGAAAAGTTAAAGTTAAAGTTCCAATGACTGTCACACACATACTAATTGTGGTGAAATTATTCTCTGCATTCGACCCATCCCCCTTGATCACCCCCTGGGAGGTGAGGGGAGCAGTGAGCAGCAGGTGATTTAACCCCCAATTCCCACCCTTGAGTGCCAAGCAGGGAGGTAATAGGTAATAGGTAATAGGAGGTAATAGGTAATAGGTCCCATTTTTATAGTCTTTGCTATGAACTCACGACCTACCGATCTCAGGGCGGACACTCTAACCACTAAGCGTGGGGCGGTATAGCTCGGTTGGTAGAGTGGCCGTGCCAGCAACTTGAGGGTTGCTGGTTCGATTCCCGCTTCCGCCATCCTAGTCACTGCCGTTGTGTCCTTGGGCAAGACACTTTACCCACCTGCTCCCAGTGCCACCCACACTGGTTTAAATGTAACTTAGATATTGGGTTTCACTATGTAAAGCGCTTTGAGTCATTAGAGAAAAGCGCTATATAAATATAATTCACTTCACTTCACACTAAGCCGCTGAGAAGCCGGGGAGAGCATGAATATTTTGCTTTCAGAAGACTCCTGTCCCAACTGCAGCTCCGGCGTCCATCCCAAGGTGGACGTTGTCAAATTAGTGCTCCTGGGAACGGTGCTGGTGGTGTTTTTAGTATTGGGGGTGCTGGGCAACATCCTGGTCATCCTGTCGGTGATTTGCCATCACCACTGGCGCTCCGTCACCCACTACTTCATCGCCAACCTGGCTGCGGCCGACCTGCTGCTCAGCTCGGCCGTGGTGCCTTTCTCCGCCACCTCCGAGGCTCTGGGCCGGTGGATGTTCGGCCGGTCCTTCTGCGGCGTCTGGGCGGCCCTGGACGTCCTCTGCTGCACCGCCTCCATCCTCAGTCTGTGCGTGATCTCCATTGACCGCTACCTGGCGGTCAGCTACCCTCTGCGCTACCCGGTCATCGCCACCGGCCGACGAGGCCTGGTCGCGGTGGCCGCTCTTTGGGGAGTCTCGGCGGCCATATCCGTGGGCCCTCTCTTCGGCTGGAAGGAGCCCGACCCCGAGGACGAGACGGTGTGCCGGATCACGGAGGAGCCCGGCTACGCCTTGTTCTCGGCTTTAGGGTCTTTCTACATCCCTCTGGCAGTCATCTTGTCCATGTACTGCCGCGTGTACGGCGTGGCAAAGAGAGAGACGCGAACCCTCAAGAGAGGAAGTGACGGGGCGGGAGTGGAAGCCGAGGGGGTGACGCTCAGGGTGCACCGAGGGACGGGCAGGCAGGAAGAGGACAACGCCACCGGGAGGTCCAAGCACATCACCAACACCCTGTCCAAGATGCTCCGACTGCCAAAAGAGGAGAAAGCAGCCAAGACCCTTGGCGTTGTCGTTGGCTGCTTCATTCTGTGCTGGCTACCATTTTTCCTGGTCTTACCGATTGGTAAGCAGTGCTCTGAAAATTACTTTTTAAAAGTATATAATTACCGTATTTCTTGAACCGGATTATAAGGCATATTGCCGATGAGCAGGTCTATTTTAGGTCTATTTTCCTACAAAAGACGCACCGAATTATAAGGCGCATTATTGTAAAAGACTTCCTAGTGGTCTACATAACCTGTAATGGTAGTTCTTTGGTCAAAATGTTGCATAAATGTCAGTTTCAAACACTGATGACATCTATTAAACAGACAAGAAGCAAGGAATTATGCAGCGACAGAGTTCAATTTTGCTCAATGAGGAGAGACGTATGGGGCTGTACTCTTAGTTACAGTTCCAACCTACAATTTAAGGCAGGGGTAGGGAACTTATGGCTCTAGAGCCAGATGTGGCTCTTTTGATGACTGCATCTGGCTCTCGGATAAATCTGAGCTAACACTGCTTAACACAATAAGTAATGACTAATTCCACTTGTAATCAAAGTGTTAAAAATAACGCTCAAAATATTAAACATGCTCATGCATTTGAATCCATCCATCCTTTTTTCTACCGCACTTTATTTACTATTGTTTTTTTTAGGGCTTGCCCTCCTGGGGGTTCTTCAGACCACCAAGCACCGACATGAGAGCCTGTTTCAGGGTTACGCTATTTTTTTAATTTTTCAATAAGTCTCTCAGTTGCTTTCCAGCCATTGTCTTTTTTCTCTTTCGTTCTCGCTCGCACTCTGGCTCCAGCTCCAACCCCGTCTCTCCTCCTGGCTGCTGCTTATTATAACAGAGCGACAGGTGATTAGATAACAAGGCCCAGGTGGGTTGTCTACGCACCTGTCGCTGATTTCGAGGCCGGTCCTGGCACATCCCGCTTCGCTGCAGGCCTGCAGGCCACGCCCCCTCCACAGTTAGCTTCAGAATACCAATGTTATTAGAAAGAATAAGAGACTTATTATACTCTAGTAATGTTGGTCTTACTTAAAAATGCACACGTTTAGGTGTGTTCAGTGTTGAAAAAAATATTATATGGCTCTTACGGAAATACATTTTAAAATATTCGGATTCTTGGCTCTCTCAGACAAAAAGGTTCCCGACCCCTGCTCTAAGGCATGGGTGTCAAACTCTGGCCCGTGGGCCAAATTTGGCCCGCCGTGTAATTTCATTTGGCCCTTGAGGCAATATCAATTTAACATTCGAGCTGGCCCCCTGGTATTAAACACACCCCCGCTGTAACATTGCAAATTCTCATATTTGCCAACCCTCCCCATTTTCCCGGGAGACTCCAGAAGTTCGGTGCCATCCATTTCCCCAATTTCTCCCGATTTCCACCCGGTCAACAATATTGGGGGCGGGCCTTAAAGGCTCTGCCCTTTAGCGTCTTCCACAACCTGTGGTCCACGTCTGCTTTTCCTCCATACAAACAGCGTGCCGGCCCAGTCACGTAATATATGCCTTTTTTACACACAGACACAAGTAAATGCAAGGCAAACTTAAAAAACTTTAACACTGTTACAAATATGCACCACACTGTGAACCCACACCAAACAAGAATGACAAGCAGGAGAACATCCGAAACACCGTAACACAAGATAAACACAACAGAACAAATAACCATAACCCCTTGCAGCACTAACTCTTCCGGGACGCAACAATATATTCAAGAAAAAATTATGTTGTTTTTTTTTTAATGGTGCACAAAATGAAGCATGCATGAACATCAACTTGTTCACAGAACAAAACCAACACAGTACATGAACTCACAACAAATTACACACCTTACACACATTACTGTGAATTGATTAACGTGGACCCCGATTTAAACATGTTGAAAAACTTATTTGGGTGTTACTGTTTAGTACGAAATATGTACTGTACTGTTTCATATAATGTATTCCCTTCCTTTGCAATCTGCTAGTAAAAGTTTCAAATCGATCAATCAAACAAGCTGCAAATCAGATGGAAAATTGGAGGGAACATTGTTTGCTGAAAAGGAGAACTTTTTATTTTCTCGAATGTGTCTTTACCCCTGAAGCTGACTCACCGAACCCCTAGGGTTCGATCGAACCCATGTTAAGAACCACTGCTCTAAGGTACAGTCCCACGTGCTCCTCTATTTATTTGGGAGCTCCCTGGTTACATCACTGAGGCTGCAATTCATTTTCAACCCATATTCAGTTGAATATGCTACAAAGACAACATATTTGATGTTTTTTTTAGTTGCAAATAATCATTAACTTTAGAATTTGATGCCAGCAACACGTGACAAAGAAGTTGGGAAAGGTGTTGTTGTTGCACTAGTGAGACTTTACTTTAATCCTTGTTTCCTGTTTTCCTAGTATCCTGTTTCGAACCCATGTTAAGAACCACTGCTCTAAGGTACAGTCCCACGTGCTCCTCTATTTATTTGGGAGCTCCCTGGTTAGATCACTGAGGCTGCAATTCATTTTCAATCCATATTCAGTTGGATTTGCTACAAAGACAACATATTTTATTTTATTTATTTTTTTTTGTTGCAAAAAAATCAATAAATTTAGAATTTGATACCAGCAACACGTAACAAAGAAGTTGGGAAAGGTGTTGTTGTTGCACTAGAGCAGGGGTCGGGAACCTTTTTGGCATAGCTCGGTTGGTAGAGTGGCCGTGCCAGCAACTTGAGGGTTGCAGGTTCGATTCCCGCTTGTGCCATCCTAGTTACTGCCGTTGTGTCCTTGGGCAAGACACTTTACCCACCTGCTCCCAGTGCCACCCACACTGGTTTGAATGTAACTTAGATATTGGGTGTCACTATGCAAAGCGCTTTGAGTCACTTGAGAAAAGCGCTATATAAATATAATTCACACACTTCAAGAGAGCCATGAAAGCCAAATATTTCAAAATGTATTTCAGTGAGAGCCATATTATATTTTTTTAACACTGAATACAACTAAATGTGTGCATTTTTAAGTAAGACCAACATTTTTAGAGTATAATACATCTTTTATTCTTTTTAATAACACTGTTTTTCTGAAGCTAACAAATAATAAATCAAATGTCATGTCTGTTGATCATGTTTTTGTTTGCCCATGTGCTGTTTGTCCTTTGGACTCTTTAAGTTCCTGTTTTTTTTTCCACTCCCTTGTCTGGTTTCCTTGGTAACTCATTTTGTCCACCTGTCTCTGGTGGACAAAATGCCCGCTCACATGCTTCCCGAGCACTAATCAGAGGCAGTATTTAAGCTCGTCTTTGCCAGTCAGTCGCCCTGTGCTGACTTGTTTCATGCCTTGCCATAGTTTCGTGCTTCATGCCATGCCAAGTAAGTTGTGTTTGATTTATGTTCTTAGTCTGTTTATGCGTTAGCTTTGTTCTTTAGCCCAAGTTGTGCCTCCGCTGTGAGCGATTTTTGTTTGTATCTTTTTTTAGTTGAAATTAAATCATGTTTTTACCTAAATGCCATGTCCCGAGTAGTCCGTCTGCCTTCCTGGGGGAACGACCCTGGAGCAAGCTGCAACCCCCCCATCGTGACATAAAATACTTCTTACCATTAATGCGACTTCTTGAACAGGTGCGGTAGAAAATGGATGGATGGATTTAATCCTTGTTTCCTGTTTTCCTAGTATCCTCAGTAGAAGCATTTAAGTCTCACCTTAAAACTCATCTGTATACTCTAGCCTTTAAATAGACCTCCTTTTTAGACCAGTTGATCTGCCGCTTCTTTTCTTTCTCCTATGTCCCCCCCTCCCTTGTGGAGGGGGTCCGGTCCGATGACCATGGATTAAGTACTGGCTGTCCAGAGTCGAGACCCAGGATGGACCGCTCGTCGGGACCCAGGATGGACCGCTCGCCTGTATCGGTTGGGGACATCTCTACGCTGCTGATCCACTTGAGATGGTTTCCTGTGGACGGGACTCTCGCTGCTGTCTTGGATTCGCTTGAACTGAACTCTCGCGGCTGTGTTGGAGCCACTATGGATTGAACTTTCACAGTATCATGTTAGACCCGCTCGACATCCATTGCTTTCGGTCCCCTAGAGAGGGGGGGGTTGCGCACATCCGAAGTCCTCTCCAAGGTTTCTCATAGTCAGCATTGTCACTGGCGTCTCACTGAATGTGAATTCTCCCTGCCCACTGGGTGTGAGTTTTCCTTGCCCTTTTGTGGGTTCTTCCGAGGATGTCGTAGTCGTAATGATTTGTGCAGTCCTTTGAGACATTTGTGATTTGGGGCTATATAAATAAACATTGATTGATTGATTGATTTAAATGCATGAGAATGTTTTATATTTTGCACGTTATTTTTAGCACTGTGATTACCAGCGAAATTATTCATAATTATGGTGTTAAGCAATGTCAGCTAAGATTTATCTGAGAGCCAGATGCAGTCATCAAAAGAGCCACATCTGGCTCTAGAGCCATAGGTTCCCTACCCCTGGTCTAGTGAGACACGGATGAGGAGATTACTTTACTTTTACTTTACTTTAATCCTTGTTTCCTGTTTTCCTGGTATCCTGGACAGCTTAATTTGTTTCAGCGAGCCTCAAAGTGGAACTCTTCGGGGAAAACGAGTATGGGCCTGATTACTCTTCTGCTGTACTCTCGGACCACGGTGCCTAAATACCCCTTACGCGAAGACCCCCACTTTTCGTAACTCTAGTCTTGGAGCCGGCCAGTCTAAACAAAGCCCAGTTTGTTGTTTGGCCAGTCAATCTTTCCCTGACATTATTCCTCTGATCAGTTTGAGTCGGGTGACCCTGATCCTCTACTCCTACCTGTGGGGGCTTCCTACATTATGTTTTTATTACCACTCCTAAAATCGAAACCTGCATGCTTTTATGATTCTAATTTTCCTGTGGAAAAGAGTCACCACTCTCTGGACGAGCTGTGATAGACATCTGCACCCAAAACTATTCTATATTGTCGAAAATATTTGGCCACCTGCCTTGACTCACATATCAAGTTAAAGTTAAAATACCAATGATTGTCACACATGCATTTGACCCATCCCCTTGATCCCCCCCTGGGAGGTGAGGGGTACCGCGCCCGGGAATCATTTATGGTGATTTAACCCCCAATTTCAACCCTTGATGCTGAGTGCCAAGCAGGAAGGCAAAGGGTCCCCTTTTTTTAATAGTCTTTGGTATGACTCAGCCTGGGTTTGAACT
>NC_084627.1:45880786-45935786 GCF_033978795.1 Nerophis ophidion | reverse complement strand
ATCCTCAAGCGCATAGTGCAAAGACTTTCAGAGCTCCAAATTATCCCAAGTACAGTACGCAGAGAGCTTCATGGGATGGGTTTCCATGGCTGATCTACTGCATCTAAGCCATAAATCACCAAGTCCAATGCAAAGCGTGGGATGCAGTGGTGTAAAGAACATCACCACTGGACTCTAGAGCAGTTCAGACGCCTTCTCTGGAGTGATGAATCACGCTTTTCCATCTGGCAATCTGATGGACCAGTCTGGGTTTGGAGGTCGCCAGGAGAACACTACATTTCGGACTGCGTTGTTTCGAGTGTAAAGTTTGGTGGAGGAGGAATTATGGTGTGGGTTTGTTTTTCAGGAGTTGGGCTTGACCCCTTAGTTCCAGTGAAAGAAACTTTCAATGGTCCAGTAAACCAAAACATGTTGGACAATTCCAGGAAAACGCTACATTTCGAACTGCTTTGTTTCGAGTGTAAAGTTTGGTGGAGGAGGAAATATGGTGTGGGTTTGTTTATCAGGAGTTGGGCTTGACCCCTTAGTTCCAGTGAAATGAACTTTCAATGGTCCAGTAAACCAAAACATGGTGTGGTAACAGTTTGGAGCAGGCTCCTTCCTCTCCCAACACGACTTTGCACCAATACACAAAGCAAGATCCATAAAGACATGGACAACGGAGTTTGGTGGTGGATGAACTTGACTGGCCTGCACAGAGTCCTGACCTGAACCCGATAAAACACCTCTGGGATGAATTACAACGGAGACTGAGAGTCAGGCCTTCTTGAACTCACCAACGCACTTTTGGAAGAATGGTGCAAAATACCTATAAACCCACTCCGCAGCCTTGAAGCTGTAATAGCTGCAAAAGGTCATATTGAACCCTATAGGTTAGGATTGGGATGGCACTTCAAGGTCATATGTGAGTCAAGGCAGGTGGCCAAATACTTTCGGTAATATAGTGAAGCGATGTTTATCACAGCTCGTCCAGAGAGTGGTGACTCTCGTCATGACTGTGCACCAGTGTTACAAATCAAGGTCTATAAAGATATGGACGACAGAGTCTGGTGTGGATGAACTTGACTGGCCTGCACAGAGTCCTGACCTGAACCCGATAGAACACTTCTGGGATGAATTAGAACGGAGACTGAGAGTCAGGCCTTCTTGACCAATGGTGCAAAATTCCTATAAACACACTCCTCAGCCTTGTGGACAGCCTTCCCAGAAGAGTTGAAGCTGTAATAGCTGCAAAAAGTCATATTGAAGCCTATTTGTTAGGAATGTTATGGCATTCAAGGTCATATGTGAGTCAAGGCAGGTGGCCAAACACTTTTGCCAAAATAATGTATGTGCTGTTTGAAATGGAAGTATTCAGACCAACAAAAGCAGCATTTTGATTAAAAATATGCAATATATTTCTATTCAAAATGTGTTCTTGGGAGTCTTTTGTTTTGATTCAAATGAAATACGTGCTAAGACGTATATAAATAATCCATGTCTGATTACCGCAATATTTTACTTTTGACACTGAATTTCCCAACATAACACGCGTTCTCTTCTTAAAGCGCTTCCTCTTTACAACAAAAAAGTGTATATTTGCTGGCAGCCAGTGAGAATTAATCAGAAAAAGGGGATAATACCCGGGGAAAATACCCTTCTTAGTCTGTCTTTCATTGTGAAGTCCATGTGCATGGCGGTGATTTTCCAGGAGAGAGAGGGAAAATAACATCATTGCACAACATGTGGGAGTCAGCAGCTGGCAGATACCCTGGAAAAAAAAACAAAAAAAACATAGTCATTAGGAATTTAAAAAGCCATGTGGGGACTAATTTTTTCATCTAAAAAGGCCGGGACACTTCAAGCGTGGAAGATGCTACTTAAGTAGTCGGCACGGAAGTGTTAAAATTGCTTTGACTGAGAACAAAGTGTGGAAATAATGAGCACCTGCAGCAGCAGACCTTTTTTCGTTAGCTGGAAATATTATCATGATGTGCCGAAGAAGAAAAGGTCTCCTGAAAGTACACTCAGGTGGAGTCGATCGCGGAACACGTTTTGACAAAGTGTTCACACCTGCGGACAGGAGGGTATGGATGTTGCACGCAGAGGCAATACTTGCCAACTTTGAGACCTCTGATTTCGGGTGGTGGAGGGTGTTGTGGGGTGGGGGCGTGGTCAGGGGTGGAGCAGGGGCGTGGTTAAGGGGGGAGGAGTATATAGCTAGAATTCACCATGTCAAGTATTTCATATATATAAGAAATACTTGACTTTCAGTGAATTCTAGCTATATATATATATATATATATATATATATACACACACACACACACACACACACACACACACACACACACACACACAGTGGGGCAAAAAAGTATTTAGTCAGCCACCGATTGTGCAAGTTCTCCCCACTTAAAATGATGACAGAGTTCTGTAATTTTCAGCATAGGTACACTTCAACTGTGAGAGACAGAATGTGGGAAAAAAAATCCAGGATTTCACTTTGTAGGAATTTTAAAGAATTTATTTGTAAATTATGGTGGAAAATTAGTATTTGGTCACTTCAAACAAGGAAGATCTCTGGCTCTCACAGACCTGTAACTTCTTCTTTAAGAAGCTCTTCTGTCCTCCACTCGTTACCTGTTTGAACTCGTTACCTGTATAAAAGACACCTGTCCACAGCCTCAAAGAGTCAGACTCCAAACTCCACTATGGCCAAGACCAAAGAGCTGTCGAAGGACACCAGGAAAAGAATTGTAGACCCGCACCAGACTGGGAAGCATGAATCTACAATAGGCAAGCAGCTTGGTGTGAAAAAAATCAACTGTGGAAGCAATTATCCACTGATAATCTCCCTCAATCATGAGAACGGTGAGTAACAATCCCAGAACCACACGGGGGGGACCTGGTGAATGACCTGCAGAGAGCTGGGACCAAAGTAACAAAGGTTACCATCAGTACGCCGACAGGGAATAAAATCCTGCAGTGCCAGACGTGCCCCCTGCTTAAGCCTGTGTATGTCCAGGCCCGTCTGAGGTTTGCCAGACAGCGCATGGATGATACAGCAGAGGATTGGGAGAATGTCATGTGGTCAGATGAAACCAAAATAGAACTTTTTGGTATAAACTCAACTCGTCGTATTTGGAGGAAGAAGAATACTGAGTTGCATCCCAAGAACACCATACCTACTGTGAAGCACGGGGGTGGGAACATCATGCTTTGGGGCTGTTTTTCTGCTAAGGGGACAGGACGATTGATCCGTGTTAAGGAAAGAATGAATGGGGCCATGTATCGTGAGATTTTGAGCCAAAACTCCCTTCCATCAGTGAGAGCTTTGAATGGTTGACCAAATACTCATTTTCCACCATAATTTACAAATAAATTCTTTAAAATTCCTACAATGTGGATTCCTGGATTTTTTTTTTCACATTCTGTCTCTCACAGTTGAAGTGTACCTATGATGAAAATTACAGACCTCTGTCATCATTTTAAGTGGGAGAACTTGCACAATCGGTAGCTGACTAAATACTTTTTTGCCCCACTGTATATAAGAGAAATACTTCAATTTCATTGTTCATTTATTTACACATAAACACACACATAACACTAATCTACTCATTGTTGAGCTAAGGGTTGAATTCTCCATCCTTGTTCTGTTCTCTGTCACTATTTTTCGAACCATGCTGAACACCCTCTCTGATGATGCATTGCTTTGTGGCACGCACAAAAGTGCTTTCATCAAATGCACTAGAGTCTGGAATCTTCCATCTCTCCCTAGCATGGCCCAAAACCGGTCAATCTTTGCCTCCTGGGGAAACACTTCACTGCCAAGCAATTGGTAGTCCACTACTTCTTCCCAGAACCTATCCAGGTCCAATCGCAGCTGCGGCTCGGAACTTACAAGCGTATTTCTTCATCTTACTCGTCGTGGCTGTATCTTCCTCGTTCTTCTGCACTCTCTAAAAGCCGTAGATGTTATTATCACATATCCATGTACAGTAGATGGCAGTATTGTCCTGTTTAAGAGTGTCACAACATTGCCGTTTACGGCAGACGAACTGCTTTACGGTAGACGGAAACGTGACTGCTGTTGTTGTGTGTTGTTACCGGGCTGGGAGGATGTTAATGAAACTGTCTAACAATAACTTGGAACTTACAAGCGTATTTCTTCATCTTACTCGTCGTGGCTGTATCTTCCTCGTTCTTCTGCACTCTCTAAAAGCCGTAGATGTTATTATCACATATCCATGTACAGTAGATGGCAGTATTGTCCTGTTTAAGAGTGTCACAACATTGCCGTTTACGGCAGACGAACTGCTTTACGGTAGACGGAAACGTGACTGCTGTTGTTGTGTGTTGTTACCGGGCTGGGAGGATGTTAATGAAACTGTCTAACAATAACTTGGAACTTACAAGCGTATTTCTTCATCTTACTCGTCGTGGCTGTATCTTCCTCGTTCTTCTGCACTCTCTAAAAGCCGTAGATGTTATTATCACATATCCATGTACAGTAGATGGCAGTATTGTCCTGTTTAAGAGTGTCACAACATTGCCGTTTACGGCAGACGAACTGCTTTACGGTAGACGGAAACGTGACTGCTGTTGTTGTGTGTTGTTACCGGGCTGGGAGGATGTTAATGAAACTGTCTAACAATAACTTGGAACTTACAAGCGTATTTCTTCATCTTACTCGTCGTGGCTGTATCTTCCTCGTTCTTCTGCACTCTCTAAAAGCCGTAGATGTTATTATCACATATCCATGTACAGTAGATGGCAGTATTGTCCTGTTTAAGAGTGTCACAACATTGCCGTTTACGGCAGACGAACTGCTTTACGGTAGACGGAAACGTGACTGCTGTTGTTGTGTGTTGTTACCGGGCTGGGAGGATGTTAATGAAACTGTCTAACAATAACTTGGAACTTACAAGCGTATTTCTTCATCTTACTCGTCGTGGCTGTATCTTCCTCGTTCTTCTGCACTCTCTAAAAGCCGTAGATGTTATTATCACATATCCATGTACAGTAGATGGCAGTATTGTCCTGTTTAAGAGTGTCACAACATTGCCGTTTACGGCAGACGAACTGCTTTACGGTAGACGGAAACGTGACTGCTGTTGTTGTGTGTTGTTACCGGGCTGGGAGGATGTTAATGAAACTGTCTAACAATAACTTGGAACTTACAAGCGTATTTCTTCATCTTACTCGTCGTGGCTGTATCTTCCTCGTTCTTCTGCACTCTCTAAAAGCCGTAGATGTTATTATCACATATCCATGTACAGTAGATGGCAGTATTGTCCTGTTTAAGAGTGTCACAACATTGCCGTTTACGGCAGACGAACTGCTTTACGGTAGACGGAAACGTGACTGCTGTTGTTGTGTGTTGCTACCGGGCTGGGAGGACGTTAATGAAACTGCCTAACAATAAACCCACATAAGAAACCAAAAACTCGCCCTCGATCATTCTAGTTATAACGTCATTGGGCAGACACGATGTTTATATTGTGGGAAAGCGGACGTGATAACAGGCTGTCGACGCGTCACTCAGGTCCACACGGAGCTGGAGGGGGCGTGGCCTCCAGCTCTGCCTGAATTTCGGGAGATCTTAGGGAGAAAATTTGTCCCGGCAGATTTTCGGGAGAGGCGCTGAATTTCGGGAGTCTCCCGGAAAATCCGGGGGGGGGTTGGCAAGTATGCGCCAGCCAAGGACACAGGCAGTTAAGTCCTTCTGTTGTTAGTTTTCCTGAACCAGAAACCCGAATCATAAGTCCAGTTATACAAAACCCAAAACCTGTGAAGTTGTCACGTTGTGTAAATGGTAAATAAAAAGAGAATACAATGATTTGCAAATCCTTTTCAACTTAAATTCAATTGAATAGACTGCAAATATATTTCATGTTCACACTGAGAAACTTCAGAATTTTTTTTTTTGTTTGCAAAAAAATCCTTAACTTCGAATTTAAAGGCAGCAACACATTGTAAAAAAAAGTTGTTACAATGGCATTTGTACCACTGTGTTGCATGGCTTTTCCTTTTAACAAAACTCAGTAAAGGTCTGGGAACAGTGACGACACAATTTTGAAGCTTTTCAGGTGGAATTCTTTCTGTTTCTATTCAGGTCTATTTTCACACAAGAAACCTGTAAGGCGCACTGTGGAGTTTTGAGAAAATAAAAGGATTTTAAGTGTGCCTTATAGTCCGAAAAATACGGTACAGTAACCCAGTGTTTTCTAACCTTTTTGAGGCAAGGCACATTGTGGAGAGGCAGACATGCTGGAGAACTACCCAAGATGGCGGCAAGGAGGCGGAGAATGCGGCGGAGCGTGCCGGGAGCGACGCCACCGCAATCTAATTCAGATGCATGGATCGCGCAAAGGCAGACAATCATGCACAACCCGAGGGCCCCTGGTTCAAATCCCACCTAGTACCAACCTCGTCACGTCCGTTGTGTCCTGAGCAAGACACTTCACCCTTGCTCCTGATGGGTGCTGGTTGGCGCCTTGCATGGCAGCTCCCTCCATCAGTGTGTGAATGTGTGTGTGAATGGGTAAATGTGGAAGTAGTGTCAAAGCGCTTTGAGTACCTTGAAGGTAGAAAAGCGCTATACAAGTACAACCCATTTATCATTTATCTTGTGGCCCGGATTTTGGACGCTGGCGGGCTGTATCTGGCCCGCGGGCTGCAGTTAGGGGAGCCCTAATTTACTTGATTGCTTTTTTTCCGTGTTGAGTGTTTTACTCCGTTTGCATGTTTTTGGTTGATTTCTTATATCCCCTGAAAAAACCTCAAGAAAAAAACAAGCGCGATATGATTTCTATTGAGAGAAGAATTTGACGTGGGATGATCTCCCTAACCTCTAATTTGCATTTTAAGCGTCGACTTTTAATGACACGACCTCCTTGAAGGAATGTAATCGGACAGCGCAAAAAGCCCGATGTCAACATTATGTCAACAAACGCAGCAGACCCGTGAATCCAAATGGTGCAAATAATTGAAATCAATCTGTGGTGATAACCTGTCAGACGGCGGCTTTTCTCCGCAGACCTGGAGGCAGACAAGAGCCGGAGCACGCTTCTTGTCAACACAAATTCACATTAAGTTACAAACCCCGTTTCTATACGAGTTGGGAAATTATGTAAGATGTAAATATAAACAGAATACAATGAATTGCAAATCATTTTCAACCCATATTCAGTTGAATATGCTACAAAGACAACATATTTGATGTTCAAACTCAAACATTTTCTTTTTGCAAATAAGCATTAACTTTAGAATTCGACACGTGACAAAGAAGTTGGAAAAGGTGGCAATAAATGCTGATAAAGTTGAGGAATGCTCATCAAACACTTATTTGGAACATTCGACAGGTGTGCAGGCTAATTGGGAACAGGTGGGTGCCATGATTGGGTATAAAAGCAGCTTCCCAAAAAAATGCTCAGTCTTTCACTAGCAAAGATGGGGCGAGGTACACCCCTTTGTCCACAACTGCGTGAGCAAATAGTCAAATAGTTTAAGAACAACGTTTCTCAAAGTGCAATTGCAAGAAATTTAGGGATTTCAACATCTACGGTCCATAATATCATCAAAAAGTTCAGAGAATCTGGAGAAATCACTCCACGCAAACCAACATTGAATGACCGGCACTGTATCAAAAACTGACATCAATCTCTAAAGGATATCACCACATGGGCTCAGGAACACTTCAGAAAACCACTGTCGCTAAATACAGTTCGTCGCTACATCTGTAAGTGCAAGTTAAAGCTCTACTATGCAAAGCGAAAGCCATTTATCAATCAATGTTTATTTGTATAGCCCCAAATCACAAATGTCTCAAAGGACTGCACAAATCATTACGACTACAACATCCTCGGAAGAACCCACAAAAGGGCAAGGAAAACTCACACCCAGTGGGCAGGGAGAATTCACATCCAGTGGGACGCCAGTGACAATGCTGACTATGAGAAACCTTGGAGAGGACCTCAGATGTGGGCAACCCCCCCCCTCTAGGGGACCGAAAGCAATGGATGTCGAGCGGGTCTAACATGATACTGTGAAAGTTCAATCCATAGTGGCTCCAACACAGCCGCGAGAGTTCAGTTCAAAGCGGATCCAAGACAGCAACGAGAGTCCTGTCCACAAGAAACCATCTCAAGCGGAGGCGGATCAGCAGCGTAGAGATGTCCCCAACCGATACAGGCGAGCGGTCCATCCTGGGTCCCGACGAGCGATCCATCCTGGGTCTCGACTCTGGACAGCCAGTACTTCATCCATGGTCATCGGACCCGACCCCCTCCACAAGGGAGGGGGGGGCATAGGAGAAAGAAAAGAAGCGGCAGATCAACTGGTCTAAAAAGGAGGTCTATTTAAAGGCTAGAGTATACAGATGAGTTTTAAGGTGAGACTTAAACGCTTCTACAATGCTTAAATGCATTGTAGAAGCATAAATACATAAAATAACATAAATACATAAATACTTAAATACATAAATACTTAAATACTTAAATACTTAAATGCTTCAACAACATCCAGAAACGCCGCCGGCTTCTCTGGGCCCGAGATCATCTAAGATGGACTGATGCAAAGTGGAAAAGTGTTACGTGGTCTCAACAGTCTAGATTGTATATTCAATATTCGACAACATGTCATTCGGACCAAAGGGGAAGCGAACCATTCAGACTGTTATCGACGCAAAGTTCAATCAGGGCCGGCTGGTGAATTTAGTTTTAGGTGGGGCTGAAAGTTTGTAAAACCAAACCCCTGTAAGATTGTCATCCTCCTCCCAGAAGATTTTTCCACACACAAATGAAGCATTCTGGTGCATTCTGACAGAATGATGAAGACAAAATAGAACATTTCATAGGTTTGCAGAGAAAAAAATACAATATGTTATTCAAGTATGACATTTTTAAATGTAATTAATTTCATTGACAAGCAATTCTATTTTGCTCATACTCTTGTTTGCTGGCGGCTACAATTTCAGTACTATTGAAGATCTTTGATCCTTCTCAACTCTGTGCTGATATTCTTTTCACAAAATACAACCAATAGTGCGTTAATGTTTAATCTTACCTGTGAAGAGTAATCACATCCATCCATCCATCTTCCTCCGCTTATCCGAGGTCGGGTCGCGGGGGCAGCAGCCTAAGCAGGGAAGCCCAGACTTCCCTATCTCCAGCCAATGGTACGTTAATGTTAAATATTACTTGTGAAGTCATCCCCCGATTCCTATTTTTAAAAGTCCGCAGATTTGAGCAGGAAAACTCTGAAATCCAGCCCGGCATCTTTTGTTTTCTATCTGTCAACTGTCAGTTTAGCATCTTTGTTTTTTACCTGTCGACTGTCAGTTTAGCGTCTTTGTTTTCTACCTATCAATTTAGCATCTTTGTTTTCTACCTGTCGACAGTCAGTTTAGCATCTTTGTTTTCTACCTGTCGACAGTCAGTTTAGCATCTTTGTTTTCTACCTGTCAACTGTCAGTTTAGCATCTTTGTTTTCTACCCATCAATTTAGCATATTTGTTTTCTACCTGTCGACTGTCAATTCAGCATCTTTGTTTTCTACCTGTCGACTGTCAGTTCAGCATCTTTGTTTTCGACCTGTTGACTGTCAGTTTAGCATCTTTGTTTTCTACCTGTCGACTGTCAGTTTAGCATCTTTGTTTTCTACCTATCAACTTAGCATCTTTGTTTTCTACCTGTGGACTGTCAGTTTAGCATCTTGGTTTTCTACCTGTCAACTGTCAGTTCAGCATCTTTGTTTTCTACCTATCAACTTAGCATCTTTGTTTTCTACCTGTCGACTGTCAGTTTTGCATATTTGTTTTCTACCTGTCAACTGTCAGTTTAGCAACTTTGTTTTCTACTTTTGGACTGTCAGTTTAGCATCTTTGTTTTCGACCTGTCGACTGTCAGTTTAGCATCTTTGTTTTCTACCTGTCGACTGTCAGTTTAGCATCTTTGTTTTCTACCTGTGGACTGTCAGTTTAGCATCTTTGTTTTCTACCTGTCGACTGTCAGTTTAGCATCTTTGTTTTCTACCTGACGACTGTCAGTTTAGCATCTTTGTTTTCGACCTGTCGACTGTCAGTTTAGCATCTTTGTTTTCGACCTGTCGACTGTCAGTTTAGCATCTTTGTTTTCTACCTGTCGACTGTCAGTTTTGCATCTTTGTTTTCTACCTGTGGACTGTCAATTTAGCATCTTTGTTTTCTTCCTGTCGACTGTCAGTTTAGCATCTTTGTTTTCTACCTGTCGACTGTCAGTTTAGCATCTTTGTTTTTGACCTGTTGACTGTCAGTTTAGAGTCTTTATTTTCTACCTTTGGACTGTCAGTTTAGCATCTTTGTTTTCGACCTATGGACTGTCAGTTTAGCATCTTTGTTTTCTACCTGTCGACTGTCAGTTTAGCATCTTGGTTTTCTACCTGTCGACTGTCAGTTTTGCATCTTTGTTTTCTACCTGTCGACTGTCAGTTTAGCATCTTTGTTTTCTACCTGTCGACTGTCAGTTTAGCATCTTTGTTTTCTACCTGTCAACTGTCAGTTTTGCATTTTTGTTTTCTACCTGTCGACTGTCAGTTTTGCATCTTTGTTTTCTACCTGTCAACTGTCAGTTTAGCATATATGTTTTCTACCTGTCGACTTAAAGTTTTGCATCTTTGTTTTCTACCTTTGGACTGTCAGTTTAGCATCTTTGTTTTCGACCTGTCGACTGTCAGTTTAGCATCTTTATTTTCTACCTGTCGACTGTCAGTTTAGCATCTTTGTTTTCTACCTGTGGACTGTCAGTTTAGCATCTTTGTTTTCTACCTGTCGACTGTCAGTCTAGCATCTTTGTTTTCTACCTGTCGACTGTCAGTTTAGCATCTTTGTTTTCTTCCTGTCGACTGTCAGTCTAGCATCTTTGTTTTCTACCTGTCGACTGTCAGTTTAGCATCTTTGTTTTCTTCCTGTCGACTGTCAGTTTAGCATCTTTGTTTTCAACCTGTCGAATGGCAATTTAGCATCTTTGTTTTCTACCTGTCGACTGTCGGTTTAGCATCTTTGTTTTCTACCTGTCAACTATCAGTTTAGCATCTTTGTTTTCTACCTGTCCACTGTCAGTTTAGCATCTTTGTTTTCAACCTGTCGACTGGCAGTTTAGCATCTTTGTTTTCTACCTGTGGACTGTCAGTTTGGCATCTTTGTTTTCTACCTGTGGACTGTCAGTTTAGCATCTTTGTTTTCTACCTGTGGACTGTCAGTTTAGCATCTTTGTTTTCTACCTGTGGACTGTCAGTTTAGCATCTTTGTTTTCTACCTGTCGACTGTCAGTTTAGCATCTTTGTTTTCTACCTGTCGACTGTCAGTTTAGCATCTTTGTTTTCTACCTGTCTACTGTCAGTTTAGCATCTTTGTTTTCTACCTGTCGACTGTCAGTTTAGCATCTTTGTTTTCTACCTGTCTACTGTCAGTTTAGCATCTTGGTTTTCTACCTGTCGACTGTCAGTTTAGCATCTTTGTTTTCTACCTGTGAACTGTCAGTTTAGCATCTTTCTTTTCTACCTGTCTACTGTCAGTTTAGCATCTTTGTTTTCTACCTGTCGACTGGCAGTTTAGCATCTTTGTTTTCTACCTGTGAACTGTCAGTTTAGCATCTTTGTTTTCTACCTGTCGACTGTCAATTTAGCATCTTTATTTTCTACCTGTCGACTGTCAGTTTTGCATCTTCGTTTTCTACCTGTCGACTGTCAGTTTAGCATCTTGGTTTTCTACCTGTGGACTGTCAGTTTAGCATCTTTGTTTTTGTACCTGTCGACTGTCAGTTTAGCATCTTTGTTTTCTACCCGTCGACTGTCAGTTTAGCATCTTTGTTTCATACCTGTCAATTGTCAGTTCAGCATCTTTGTTTTCTACCTGTCAACTGTCAGTTTAGCATCTTTGTTTTCTACCTGTCAACTTAAAGTTTTGCATCTTTGTTTTCTACCTGTCAACTTAAAGTTTTGCATCTTTGTTTTCTACCTGTGGACTGTCAGTTTAGCATCTTTGTTTTCTACCTGTGTACTGTCAGTTTAGCATCTTTGTTTTCTACCTGTCAACTCGCAGGCTCCTCATCACCACTTCAAGATGGCGGCCCAATTTCTCGCGTCACAGCAGCCAATGCTACGAGTACGTATAAGATGTCTATGTGCTAGGGTGTCTAAGGCCATGTCGACTTCCTCTTCCAAACATACGGAATGAGTAGTAGTTACAGTACTAATCATACCTAGGATTGCTTATTCGACATGTTTTTTGTTGTGTTTTATTCAACTAAAAAACAATAATAAAATGCTGTAATGAAAAAAAATTAACATGACTTCTCAAAGGTGGGGCGTAGTGCTAGTAGTAGGGATGTACTCCCATCTAGTGGACAAAAATATATTACAGGCTGCCATTATTTTGAATGAGTGCAAGCAAATGTCATTTTCTTGTTGGGGGTTTGTATTTTATAGCAAATGTCACAAAACTATGTGCATTTTTGTGTTTTTTTTTTTGCTTGTTAGACTCAAACTGCATGTTTGTGCCATATGCTTGTCTTGTGGTCCTTAATATAACATAACATAGTACAGAAATATTTTTAAAAGGTATTAACTATTACTCATATATAAAAAAAACACAGACATTAAACACGTTTTGATTTTTTTTTTATTTGAAGTCCTTGGTGTAATTTAGTCTTACTTTTTTTTCTTCATTTTTTCATTTTACAATTCGTTGTATTTGACACTATTTTGTTCCCATAATTGAGCAAGCATCCCCACAAATACCATCACACTGTTTTACTTTCACAATGGGGGGGCAAAGGCTGATGGAGGGGGGTGGGGGGCAGGGGGGGGGGGGGGGGTACTGGTGGGGTTTAGGAGCAAGGCGGTGTCCTCCCGGTCTAACACACGGCTCATTCGTATATGATTAGCATAACGTGGCATAGTAGAAGCACTCAGGCTGACAGTTGTGTGGGTGTGATTGTGAGTTGGAGGAGGGATGACACACACACATACACTCACACACACACACACACACACACACACACGCTCCAAAACCAGTGTTGTTTAGTGTGTACGTGGGGCTATGACAAACACAAGCAGCAGCTTGTATGTAGAGAGCGCCGTCGCCATAGCAACAGCTTGAAACAATGAAAGGAAAGAAGGGAGGAATACGTGGGGTCCGACACTCTGGTTATTGGTACTTTGGCTGTCACCATGGAAACGCACACAAACAGGCGGGGCCATTTTTCGACGCCTCAGTGACACATCGCGGGCATGGAACGCCAGCTTAAGTGAGTGCGGTCACGGTTAAATAAGCCAACATGGGGCCAAAGAAAGTTGCGAGTGACAGCACTTTGGTCGTGAAGGTGAGAAGCACTATTAACAGTCTTTAATAAAGGTAAAGGTGTAATGCAAACCCTAGTTTCTATATGAGTTGGGAAATTGTGTTAGATGTAAATATAAACGGAATACAATGATTTGCAAATCCTTTTCAACCCATATTCAGTTGAATATGCTACAAAGACAAGATATTTGATGTTCAGACTCATAAAAAAATGTTTTTTTTGCAAATAATAATTAACTTAGAATTTCATGGCTGCAACACGTGCCAAAGTAGTTGGGAAAGGGCATGTTCACCACTGTGTTACATCACCTTTTCTTTTAACGACACTCAATAAACGTTTGGGAACTGAGGAAACTAATTGTTGAAGCTTTGAAAGTGGAATTCTTTCACATTCTTGTTTTATGTAGAGCTTCAGTCGTTCAACTGTCGTATTTTATGCTTCATAATGCGCCACACATTTTCGATGGGAGACAGGTCTGGACTGCAGGCGGGCCAGGAAAGTACCCGCACTCTTTTTTTACAAATCCACGCTGTTGTAACACGTGCTGAATGTGGCTGGGCATTGTCTTGCTGAAATAAGCAGGGGCGTCCATGAAAAAGACGGCGATTAGATGGCAGCATATGTCTTTCCAAAACCTGTATGTACCTTTCAGCAGTAATGGTGCCTTCACAGATGTGTAAGTTACCCATGCCTTGGGCACTAATGCACCCCCATACCATCACAGATGCTGGCTTTTGAACTTTGCCTTGATAACAGTCTGGATAGTTTTCTTCCTCTTTGGTCCGGATGACACGATGTCGAATATTTCCAAACACAATTTGAAATGTGGACTCATCAGACCACAGAACACTTTTCTATCTTTCATCAGTCCATCTTAGATGATCTTGGGCCCAGAGAAGCCGGGGGCGCTTCTGGATGTTGTTGATAAATAGCTTTCGCTTTGCATAGTAAAGCTTTAACTTGCACTGACAGACGTAGCGACAGACTGTATTTAGTGACAGGGTTTTTCTGAAGTGTTCCTGAGCCCATGTGGTGATATCCTTTAGGGATTGATGTCGCTTTTTGATACAGTGCCATCTGAGGGATCGAACGGTCACGATCATTCAATGTTGGAGTGATTTCTCCAGGTTCTCTGAACCTTTTGATGATATTACGGACCGTAGATGTTGAAATCCCTAAATTTCTTGCAATTACTTTGAGAAAGGTTGTTCTTAAACTGTTTGACTATTTGCTCACGCAGTTGTGGACAAAGGGGTGTACCTCACCCCATCCTTTCTTGTGAAAGACTGAGCATTTTTTTGGGAAGCTGTTTTTATACCCAATCATGGCACCCACCTGTTCCCAATTAGCCTGCACACCTGTAAGATGTTCCAAATAAGTGTTTGATGAGCATTCCTCAACTTTATCAGTATTTATTGCCACTTTTCCCAACTTCTTTGTCACGTGTTGCTGGCATTAAATTCTAAAGTTAATGATTGTTTGCAAAAAAAATATTTATCAGTTTGAACATCAAATATGTTGTCTTTGTAGCATATTCAACTGAATATGGGTTGAAAAGGATTTGCAAATCATTGTATTCCGTTTATATTTACATCAAACACAACATCCCAACTCATATGGAAACAGGGTTTGTAGTTTTCCGCGTGAAAAACAAAGTATTATTTGGAATGTGTTGTGTGGTAATATGTTTGGATGAATTGGGAAACATTACTTTGGTTTTCTTCGGAACTTTTGGAGTGTGTGTGGGAACAGCTTCTTCGTACAACGCGCTACTTACGCAAGGCGGAGTCCGAGGGCCGGCTTGGCGTCATAGCAACCGGATCGTATGTAGGAAGTTCTGCACGCGCCCCATCCCTCCAACGTCACACGCACGCTACACAACATCAGCTCGCCGCCTCGTTTAAAAGCGCAAAAACAACATCTGCTCAGCCGTTCTGCAAGCAAGTCACAAGTTGACACTAATTAGACAACAAAAAAGTGAGCTATTTCTTTTTTTTTTTCCCTCTTCTTCCATCTTTACAGGGGCACAGCAGGCCCAAAACGAAAGCACAAAATCTGGCACCTTTGAATCGGTTTATCCTGGCTATCTTACATCCTTCGCTTTAAGAAGACTATGCAGACGCCTTCTGTGGCTTTAGGCACATCAAGAGCGGGAATAAAAGAATCATGGAACGAAACATTCTGTGTGAAATGCACTGTTTGGTGACACAGGTGGAATTGTTTATCCGGAGCGACAATAAGGCGTTTTTATTTCCCTTCGTTAACCTTCCTTCCTGCTTGGAATGCCTTGTCGAGCTCCGTCGGACAGACGTTTCAGGATATATGCTTTTACTCTTAAAAATGAGAGGAGAAACCTGACGGCTGCCCTCTTGGTGAATTAGCCATTGGATGGAAAAGAATACATTTCAATCAGTCCAGGGTGGAAGAAAAGTATCAAAAAAAAAAGTGCACAAATAAAGAGTGTTTTTCATCATGTGAGGCAGAGCTTTTTTTTGTTTGAAGGGGAAAGGAGAGTGGGAATGTGGAACAAAAAAAAACAAAAAAAAACAAGAGGGGAAGGAGTTAAAGATCACGGCTGAAGAAAGACCCAATCAGTTGTCGGGAGGTGTCGGCGGCGTAGAACCCTCAGAACTTGTCGGGCGTCCTTTACTCACAACCGCGTCACTTTCTCCTCCTCGCAGCCGCCAGAGGGTGACGCTCTAACCCAGGCTGGTGATGTTAGTCTTGCCACCGGGGGGCGCCACAATGCGCTGGGTGTTCCTGCGTGGGATGTTGTCGTCCACCTGAGCGCCTGTGAGGTCCAATATGTCAAATTAGTGATGTCTAGTAATTAAACACATGTGTAACTCATTAACTAGTAAGTGTAATACATTAGTCTAATTCATTTATTTTTTTAAATCTCACCTGAAAATGCTTAGAAAGCTGAAAAACACGAGCTAATATCAGCAAAAAGTAACAAAGTTTACTCGTTTGAATTAGGGCTGAGCGATATGGCCTTTTTTTAATATCTATTTTATATATATCTCTTGCATATAATCACAGCAGTATGATGATTCTATGTGTCTAGATAAAAACATTCTTTTTCATACTGCATTATTTATATCAGGGGTGCTCACACTTTTTCTGCAGGCGAGCTACTTTTCAATTGACCAACTCGAGGGGATCTACCTCATTTATATATATCATTTATATTTATTTATTTATGAAAGAGACATTTTTGTAAACAAGTTAAATGTGTTTAATGATAATACAAGCATGTGTAACACATATAGATGTCTTTCTTTCACAAAGACAAGAATATAAGTTGGTGTATTACCTGATTCTGATGACTTGCATTGATTGGAATCAGACAGTAATGATGATAACGCCCACATTTTCAAATGGAGGAGAAAAAAAGTTGTCCTTTCTGTACAATACCACATGAAAGTGGTTGGTTTTTGGCATCTAATTCATCCAGCTTCCATACACTTTACAAGAAAAACATTGGCGGCAAATTCCGTAGCTTGCTTGATTGACATTCACGGCACCCGAGGGTCTTGTGAGATGACGCTGGCTGCTGCCAGTTCATTATTATGAAAAAATGACAGAGAGGAAGGCGAGAAACACTTTTTATTTCAACAGACTTTCGCGCCGTCCCTTCCGTCAAAACTCTAAAGGCCGACTGCACATTTCCTATCTTCACAATAAAAGCCCTGCTTCATGCTGCCTGCGCTAACAAAATAAGAGTTTCGGAAAGCTGGCGTGCACAAGTGATGTGCACGCCAGCTTTCTGAGGGATCGCTTGTGCACGCCAGTTTTCCGAGACTCTGTATTTAGTTAGCGCAGGCAGCATGAAGCAGGGCTTTTATTGTGAAGATAGGAAATGTGCAGTCGGCCTTTAGAGTTTTGACGGAAGGTACGGCGCGAGAGTCTGTCGAAATAAAAAGTGTTTCTCGCCTTCCTCTCGGTCATATTTTCATAATAATGATCTTGCAGCAGCCAGCGTCATCTCACAAGACCCTCCGGTACCGTGAATGTCATTTAAGTGACGTCTTGGTGAAGATTGATGATCACTAATTTTTAGGTCTATTTTTTTTTAAAGCCTGGCTGGAGATCGACTGACACACCCCCCGCGGTCGACTGGTAGCTCGCGATCGACGTAATGGACACCCCTGATTTATATGCTACTTTTAAACTTTCATGCAGAGAGGGAAATCACAACTAAAAGTGTATTTATTAAACAGTTATTAAGCTGTGGCACAAACATTCATGTCATTTCCAAAACAGAAAGTGAAAGATTGTCAGAGACATTTTAAAACAAGCTATGAGTGCACTTTTGTGCATGATGTCGCTAAGATGACATATCAAAACAACACTAAATTAAAGTGCACTTTTTGCACAGAAACGCCACTACAATAGTTTAAAACAAACAAAGTGCACTTTTGTGCATGATGTCACACAAGATATTTCAATAAGTGTCAAATAAAAATGAGCTACATGTCAGGCTTGCCACTGACAGTTAGTTTGTGTTTTAGTTTTTCACCTGTGTTTAGTATTTCCTGTCAGCACTCTTATTTTGGTTCAGCTTTCTGTTTGTCTCCCTGAGTGCTTTTTCCTCTCAGCTGTGGCTGATTGGCACCTGGCCACACCTGGTGTCAATCAGCTCGCTCCTATTTGTACCTGCTTTGTCTTTGAGTCAGTGCTGGATTATTGATTTGTCGATGTCACTTCTTGTTGCTCTTCTCATATATTATCGCTCCTGTCGTGTCATACCTTGTCATGTCTTTGCAGCGTAGCAGTAAGCTATATTCGTTTGATGTTTGTAGCTTACTGTTTTTTGTTCCCTGCTTCCAATTTGTTCTTTCATTTTACAAGTACCAAGTACAGTTTCTGTTTCTTGCTAGATACCAGTTAGCTTCCACGCTAGGTCCCTCCTTCTCTGCATATTGGGGTTCGACACCAACAAACTCTGACACTGCATGATAGGAAATCAAATAGTGTATGTCCTTCGCTACGTGGTAGGTTCCTGCGGAGATTATCTCCTTTTGTTGTTGACTAGTTTTTTCATACGGTGTTGATGTGGAAATGTTTGCCTCGGCATTTTGTTGGTGAGGCACCGAACGGAGATGTTGACATGCGGAGTAAGCACTCTTCATCCTCTCGCAGGTCACTTTTCAAATGATGCTATATTATGCAGTACTGTTCATAACTTTTATGGACAGAATTTCTAGGCGCAGTCAAGGCGTTGAGGGGTTCCGGTTTGGTGACCGCAGGATTAGGTCTCTGCTTTTTGCAGATGATGTGGTCCTGATGGCTTCATCTGACCGGGATCTTCAGCTCTCGCTGGATCGGTTCGCAGCAGAGTGTGAAGCGACCGGAATGAGAATCAGCACCTTCAAGTCCGAGTCCATGGTTCTCGCCCAGAAAAGGGTGGAATGCCATCTCCGGGTTGGGGAGGAGACCCTGCCCCAGGTGGAGGAGTTCAAGTACCTAGGAGTCTTGTTCACGAGAGAGGGAGGAGTGGATCGTGAGATCGACAGGCGGATCGGTGCGGCATCTTCAGTAATGCGGACGTTGTACCGATCCGTTGTGGTGAAGAAGGAGCTGAGCCGGAAGGCAAAGCTCTCAATTCACCGGTTGATCTACGTTCCCATCCTCACCTATGGTCATGAGCTTTGGGTCATGACCGAAAGGATAAGATCACGGGTACAAGCGGCCGAAATGAGTTTCCTCCGCCGTGTGGCGGGGCTCTCCCTTAGAGATAGGGTGAGAAGCTCTGCCATCCGGGAGGAACTCAAAGTAAAGCCGCTGCTCCTTCACATCGAGAGGAGCCAGATGAGGTAATTCGGGCATCTGGTCAGGATGCCACCCGAAAGCCTCCCTAGGGAGGTGTTTAGGGCACGTCCAACCGGTAGGAGGCCACGGGGAAGACCCAGGACACGTTGGGAAGACTATGTCTCCCGGCTGGCCTGGGAACGCCTCGGGATCCCCCGGGAAGAGCTAGACGAAGTGGCTGGGGAGAGGGAAGTCTGGGTTTCCCTGCTTAGGCTGTTGCCCCCGCGACCCGACCTCGGATAAGCGGAAGATGATGGATGGATGGATGGATTGACCAAATACGGCTGTCTGTTTGACAAATTCCCGCTTGAAGCCAAACCACCGCTAAACGATGGACCCCCTGCTGTTTTTCTTGGGAATTAATTCTTCTTTCCTTTGTTACCAGATTGGCACCTTCTTTCTCTCGTATTACCACTCGCACCACAGCTAACGATACCCATGCTGCTACCTCGCTGCTCCGCGAGGGCGTATACGTATGTGACGTATGGAAGAAGGTGCGCTTGCTGTCTGTGAGAAGGAGTGGGAAGACCCTGTAGTGTAATGCCCGCAGCTAAAAGCAACTGCGTGAGAACGTATACTCCAATATCACGATATGGTCATTTTCTATATCGCACAGAGACAAACCCGCGATATATCGAGTTTATGGATATATCGACCAGCCCTTGTTGCGGTCTCCATCTTCCTCCGCTGTGGTTCCACCCAGAGGGTGCGCTAACAGCGCACCCGGACACGCCCCCGCGCTCATCAAGCGGACCGCGCCCACGTGAGACTTTATAAGAGGACCAGTGGACCAAGGATCAGCGCGGGAACTTAGTTCTCTATTGACGTTCAGTAAGCTGTAATCCTTCGTTATGCGATCCTGCTTTCCCTGTGATTTTCCCTCTCCATGTTCTCAGTGTGTTTCCTTGTGTCTCCTCCGCAGTGCCCCCCGTTGCCTGGAAAGAGAGCTGTGCGTCTCTCTTCTACCTCTGGACTTTGACTGCCTCCCTCTATCCTCGACCCCCCGCTTTGGACTCGGATCTCTTGACGCCCCTCTCAGCCCCACGGACCCCTGCTTGTATCCCGGATCACCTGCTTGTTCCCTTGGACGTTCCTTCACTCTCGTCAACACGTTGGTAACACACACTTCAGTTAACCTACACACATAGCCTCACACCACATACACTTTTGAATCTATAGTTCACATTCCATTCCCTCAGTTTGTTTTCTATTGTTTGATTATTATAGATGTATGATTTAACATATATATTTAACATGGGCTTCACGGTGGCAGAGGGGTTAGTGCGTCTGCCTCACAATACGAAGGTCCTGCAGTCCTGGGTTCAAATCCAGGCTCGGGATCTTTCTGTGTGGAGTTTGCATGTTCTCCCCGTGAGTGCGTGGGTTCCCTCCGGGTACTCCGGCTTCCTCCCACTTCCAAAGACATGCACCTGGGGATAGGTTGATTGGCAACACTAAATTGGCCCTAGTGTGTGGATGTGAGTGTGAATGTTGTCTGTCAATCTGTGTTGGCCCTGCGATGAGGTGGCGACTTGTCCAGGGTGTACCCCGCCTTCCGCCCGATTGTAGCTGAGATAGGCGCCGGCGCCCCCCGCGACCCCGAAAGGGAATAAGCGGTAGAAAATGGATGGATGGATGGATTTAACATATATATATTAAATCTAAGGAAGCCGAATAAAATTTAAACGCTTGGCCGAAGGCCGAATACCGAATAATGAATGCAGTTTTTCACAATTTTTAAAATATTGCATAAATAGCCTAGAATAAATATTTACACGTTTTTCAAATAAAGTCATTTTTTATTGAATATTGACATTTTTTTAATATTCCAGTAGCCTTTGCTTTTCAAAAAAAGCACAAAGTTTTTCATTTATATTAGGCCTTCAAACAAAACATGCAGTCCAAAAAAAAATAAAGTGCATTAAAGTGGATAAACCCGCAACAAATGAATTATTGTCCTTTTGGCAAAAGTCTGCTTAGCCACAGTAGATATGCTAATAATGTAAACAGAAGGCTCAAGTAAATCTCTATTAAGTGTGTGCTTGTAACCTCATACACTTATACAGGTAGCCTACACAACAGGCTAATAATGTAAACAGAGGCCCCACTAAATCTCAATAAGTGTGTGCTTGTAACCTCATACACTTATACAGGTAGCCTACACAACAGGCTAATAATGTAAACAGAGGCCCCACTAAATCTCAATAAGTGTGTGCTTGTAACCTCATACACTTATACAGGTACACAACATATCCCAACGTCACCACACGTTGGTTGATTGCGTCACCGCGTCGAAAAATTGCATCACACGCCACTATTCGGCCTTGTTTTTAACTCAATCCACCGAAGGCCGAATGTGGCTTTTTTTGCCATATTCGGCCGAATATATTCGGTTACCGATTAATCGGTGCATCCCTAATTAAATCTCGATACACAACTGCCACCTGGTGTCCGTTTGCCGTCACGTCCTCTGCAATACACAACAGCCCTTGTTCGAACAGCCTTTTCAGTCTATTTAATTGAATACAGGTTGAAAAGGATTGGCAAACCATTGTTTTCTGTTTTTATTCACGATTTACACAAAGTGCCGACTTCATTGGTTTTGGGTTTTGTTAAGTCCGAGCTTAGTGATGCGTGCGCACTGACCGGAAAGGCTGAAGCCAGACTGATGCAGGTTACGGAGAGGCTGGTTTGGCTGCTTTGCAGGTGATGTCTTGGCAGAGGAGGCGGGCGTCATGGCTTTAGGGGTGACCGATACCTCACAAACTGGACCGTCATACAATCCTCTCGGTACGCCCCTCAGCTCAGCCAGCTGCATTGTGGGAAAATTCAGCCACTTCATTCATTTGATTTTAAAAAAGTAAACACTACAAATGTATGATTCACCATTTGATGTAAAGTATGTATAAAAGTACACAGTGCATGTTACCCTGCTGCGGGCCTTTATCCTCTTGTAGACGTAGTCAGGGAAAGGCTTGCGGGCCACGAAGCGTCCCGAGCCTTCCGTGGTGTGGAGGTTTCCTTCCTCCAAGACGATCTTGCCTTGGCTGATCACCACCAGAGGCCCACCACGCACTTCTGTTCCTTCAAAGATGTTGTACTCCACAGTCTGTAACAAAGAACATTCAAACAAACCCAAACAATAAAAAAAACAGGTTGAGATTATGTTAAAAAGTGGAGCTGAACTCTCAAGCATGGTCCAAAGATCTATCACTTATGTGCCAAAGTCAAGGCCAGCGGGCCTATGAATGATATTTGATTAGTATTAGAACCGGCCCGCAGGCCACAGCCGCCTGCTGCTGTTTTGCACGCACCAATACTCCATCAGTGTTGCGCTAGGAATTTTAAAACGGGGTCCCAGGGACCCCATCAAGTCATAAAAATGGGGTCCCACAGTACATTTATGGGGTCCCACTTTTTGTAAGCGTTTTGTCATAAACGTTACTTAATTCATTACAATAAATAATACAAAAGAAAACAAATGTTTATGCATATTTAAATGTAATCAGTAGAGATGTCCGATAATGGCTATTTTTACCGATATCCCGATATTGTCCAACTCTTAATTACCGATACCGATATCAACCGATATATTCAGTCGTGGAATTGTGAAGTGAAATGAATTATATTTATATAGCGCTTTTCTCTAGTGACTCAAAGCGCTTTACGTAGTGAAAACCCAATATCTAAGTTACATTTAAACCAGTGTGGGTGGCACTGGGAGCAGGTGGGTAAAGTGTCTTGCCCAAGGACACAACGGCAGTGACTAGGATGGCGGAAGCGGGAATCGAACCTGCAACCCTCAAGTTGCTGGCACGGCCGCTCTACCAACCGAGCTATAGACATTATTATGCCTAATTTTGTTGTGATGCATTAAACAATGTAACAAGGTTTTCCAAAATAAATCAACTCAAGTTATGGAAAAAAATGCCAACATGGCTCTGCTATATTTATTATTCAACTCACAAAGCGCATTTTTTTTTTAAACATGCCTCAAAACAGCAGCTTGGAATTTGGGACATGCTCTCTGACAGAGCATGAGGTTGAGGTGGACTTTGTTGGGTTGAGGTGTGTGTGGGTGGGACGGGGGTGTATATTGTAGCGTTAGTTAGTTAGTTAGTTAGTTAGTTAGTGCTGCAAGGGTGTCAAGGTATTTGTTCTGTTGTGTTTATGTTGTGTTACGGTGCAGATGTTCTCCCGAAATGTTTGGTGTGGGTTCACAGTGTGGCGCACATTTGTAACAGTGTTAAAGCTGTTTGTACGGCCACCCTCAGTGTGACCTGTATGGCTGTTGACCAAGTATGCCTTGCATTCACATGTGTGTGAAAAGCCGTAGATATCATGTAACATGCTAAGGCAGTGCCTTTAAGGTTTATTGTCGTTCTGTACATCTCCCTACGTCCGAGTACACAGCGGCGTTTAAAAAACTCATTAATTTAACTTTTTGAGACCGATACCGATAATTCTGAAACCGATAATTATGGAAAAAAATGCCAACATGGACCTGCCATATTTATTATTCAAGTCACAAAGTGCATTTTTTTTTAAACATGCCTCAAAACAGCAGCTTGGAATTTGGGACATGCTCTCTGAGAGAGCATGAGGAGGTTGAGGTGGACTGGGTTGGGTTGAGGTGTGTGTGGGTGGGAGGGGGGTGTATATTGTAGCGTTAGTTAGTTAGTTAGTTAGTTAGTTAGTTAGTTAGTTAGTGCTGCAAGGGGATCAGGGTATTTGTTCTGTTGTGTTTATGTTGTGTTACGGTGTAGATGTTCTCCCGAAATGTTTGGTGTGGGTTCACAGTGTGGCGCATATTTGTAACAGTGTTAAAGTTGTTTGTACGGCCACCCTCAGCGTGACCTGTATGGCTGTTGACCAAGTATGCCTTGCATTCACTTGTGTGTGTGAAAAGCCGTAGATATCATGTAACATGCAAAGGCAGTGCCTTTAAGGTTTATTGTCGTCCGTGTACACAGCGGCGTTTAAAAACTCATTAATTTAATTTTTTGAGACCGTTATCGATAATTATGAAACCGATCCTTTCCGATATTACAATTTAAAGCTTTTATCAGCCCTAGTATTCAGTTATAAACATTCATTCACTTTCTTCTTTCCTTAATGGATCTAAACTTTATTGCTGCCGGTATTTTTTTTTCAACATTTTAAATGTAATATTTTCAGAATGTGTTTGTTCCAATTTTGGCCAAAGTAAGACAAAGAAAACAATATGGAGTTGTCTTTACGTTTTAGTTTGAATGCCATGATTTTAATAGTCCGGTCCACGTGTGCACACATTTTCCATGCGGCCCCTGAGCTAAAATGAGTTTGACACCCCTGATCTATTACAACTAATAGCAGTTTATCACATCAAAGCAGAAACACAATGATTGAATTTAATAACCTACACCAGTGGTTCTTAACCTGGGTTCGATCGAACCCTAAGGGTTTGGTGAGTCGGCCTCAGGGGTTCGGCAGAGCCAGTCAAAGGGGGGGGGGGGGGTTGAGGTGTTGGGGCGTGGTTGAGGTGGGCGGGGTTTGGTGGTAGCGGGTGTGTATATTGTAAATACCGGAAGAGTTAGTGCTGCAAGGGTTCCTGGGTATGTGTTCTGTTGTGTTACGGTGCGGATGTTCTCCCGAAATCTGTTTGTCATTCTTGTTTGGTGTGGGTTCAAAGTGTGGTGCGTATTTGTAACAGTGTGTACAGCCACCCTCAGTGTGACCTGTATAGCTGTTGATCAAGTATGCTTTGCAGTCACTTATGTGTGTGTAAAAGCCACATAAATGATGTGAATGCGCCGGCACGCCGTTTGTATAGAGGAAAAGCGGACGTGACTACAGGTTGTAGAGGACGCTAAAGGAGAATGGTTGCCCTGGGAGTATTTCGGGAGGGGCACTGGAATTCGGGATTGTCCCGGAAAAATCGGGAGAGTTGTATGGACTCAGCATGTAGATAAAAACTTCTCCATATTGGTGTATCGTGGATACGAAAACAGCAGAAGTCACACTGATTTGCAGGTGTGTAATTTGTTGTGAGTTCATGCACGGTTCATTTTGTACACCAGGAAAAAAAACAACATAACTTTGTCTTGAACTTGAAAAAAAATATGTTTTTATTTTTCACAAAAGAAGGGTTAGATCAGGGGTCGGGAACCTTTTCGGCTCAGAGAGCCAAGAATCCAAATATTTTAAAATGTATTTCTGCAAGAGCCGTGTAATATTTTTTTCAACACTGAACACAACTAAACACGTGCATTTTTAAGTAAGACCAACATTTCTAGATTATAATAGGTCTCTCATTCTTTGTAATAATATTGTTATTCTAAAGCTAACTGTGGAGGGGGAGTGGCCTGCAGCGAAGCGGGGGGGTTGCCAGGACCAGCCTCGAAATCAGCGACAGGTGCATAGAAGGTCCACCTGGGCCTTTTTATCTCATTTATATGCAGCAGCCAGGAGGAGACACGGGGTTGGAGCTGGAGCCAGAGTGCGAGCGAGAACAAAAGAGGAAAAAGACGATTGCTGGAAAGCAACTGAGAGACTTATTGAAAAATAAAACAATATTGTAACCCTGAAACAGGCTCTCAGGTCGGTGCTTGGTGGTCTGAAGAACCCCCAGGAGGGCAAGACCTAAACTAACCGATAATAAATAAATCACTTCTTACCCTCAATGCAACTTCTTGAAGGATGGATGGATTCAAATGCATGAGCATGTTTTATATTTTGAACATTATTTTTAACAGTCTCAGCTCAGATTTACCCGAGAGCCAGATGCAGTTATCAAAAGAGCCACATCTGGCTTGCGAGCCATAGGGTCCCTACCCCTGGGTTAGATGAATGCGCGTATGAAACTGGTAGGGTGCGGAACCTCCAACAAGGTTAAGAACCACTGTCCTACACGTAATATTTTCTTTCCTGCAATCTTCAGGCTTCAGGCGAGTGATGTGATGTCCTTGTAGCGCATAAAGACAACATTTATGGTATAAAAAGAGCTGAGATGATTTCACCCACATTGACCAAGAAGTGTCATGGCAACAAGTGAGACACCAGCCGATGAGGCACACAGGCCTCGGGAGCAGAGGAAGAAGAAACAGGGTCAATCAAGGACGGTTGAACATGTGGGGTGTGTGTGTGTGTACGTGTGTAAGTGTGTGTGACATTGAAGCTGAATGCTGAAAGTCTACTGAAGTTAAGTCTGTGGTCATTCATGAGGCAGACTTTCAACAACTAGAATGACATCACTACAAAGAGCTTGTATGACACACACACACACACACACACATTGCCAATGAGCAATTCCTCTCATGAACATCTTCATCTTTTTCTGAGCAGCCAGAATAAAAAAGAAACCAAAGGACATTTCCCAGTAAACACACGCACACGCACACGCACACACACACACACACACACACACACACACAGACCCACTCTTGTGTTTGTCATTCTTGTTTGGTGTGGGTTCAAAGTGTGGTGCGTATTTGTAACACTGTGTATGGCCACACACACACACACACACACACACACACACACACACGTATTTGTGACCTTCTTGAGACCTAAAAAAAATGCCCACCTCCTTAGGACCACCCTTTCTAGATATATAAAGATTCATCTTTAAAACATTAATAATATATACATACTATGCCAATATAAACAAGCTTGTTGTAAAAAAATGAGTTGGAATTTTACAAGAAAAAGGTCACAATTTCACAAGAAAAACTTTGAATTTTGGCAGTTTTACAACAAAAGTCGTAATTTTACTCTACGCAAGTCAAAAGTTTACAAGACAAACTGAACATTTGTCCAATGTTATGATAAAAGTTGAAATTTTACTTGATAACAGTCACAATTGTTACAACAAAAGCCTAAAATGTTGGCATGTTAATGAAAAAAGTCCTAATTTTAGTCGACAAAAGTCACAATTTTATAAGAAAACTTTAATATGTGGCCGATATTGGAAAAAATAATCTGAATTTTACTCGGCAAAATGATGACGAAAATGTCACTGTTTTACAAGAACAATAAAAACATTGGCGACATTGTGCTAAAAGTCTGAATTTTATATATAAAATGTCACTTTTTTGCATTAAAAAATAATAATTTTACATTAAAAAGTATTGCAAATATTACAGAAACAGAAAGATCATGAGAAATTGTTCCCAATTTTAATAGGAAAAAAGCTGACACCTTCTGAGAAAAAGACTGCTTTTAGTTACATTTTTTTGTTAGTAATTGGCTTTTAATCATCATTATTAACTTTAAGTTATTACAGTATGTCTCTATATAAAGTACATATTTATTTATTTTTTAAATTAATTTTGGCCAAAGGGGGTGCACTTCAAATATTAACACGCACTTGTTGTTTCATATGTTGACCAGAGGGGGAGCACTTTTAAAACCGACACACAGTCTATTTGAAAAATCCCTCCTTTTTTGGGACCACCCTCATTTTGATAGATTTCACCACCAGGGGTGCAAATGAGACATTCTCTATTAGATGCAATGGTTTTCCCTATCGGGACCATGATTTATGTCCTAACTTGTTCACACCTCCTCATATGGAAAGTACTAAACCTTGTTGAGGTCTTAAGAGGGGTAGAAATACAAGATCACACACACACACACACTCACACTCACACTCACACTCACACTCACACTCACACTCACACTCACACTCACACTCACACTCACACTCACACACTCACACACTCACACACTCACACACTCACACACTCACACACTCACACACTCACACACTCACACTCACACTTTTGTATTTCTTACCTTTTTGAGACCTGAGAAAAATGCCTACCTCTTTAGGACCACCCTTTCTAGATATATAATTAATAATATATACATACTATGCAAATATAAACAAGCATATTGTAAAAAATGAGTTGGAATTTTACAAGAAAAAGGTCACAATTTCACAAGAAAAACTTAGAATTTTGGCAGTTTTATAACAAAAGTCGTAATTTTACTCAACGCAAGTCAAAAGTTTACAAGAAAAACTGAACATTTGTGCAATGTTATGATAAAAGTTGAAATTTTACTTGATAACAGTCACAATTGTTACAACAAAAGCCTAAAATGTTGGCATGTTTATGAAAAAAGTCCTAATTTTAGTCGACAAAAGTCACAATTTTATAAGAAAACTTTAATATGTGGCCGATATTGGAAAAAATAATCTGAATTTTACTCGGCAAAATGATGACGAAAGTCCTAATTTTAATCAAAAATGTCACTGTTTTACAAGAACGATAAAAACATTGGCGACATTGTGCTAAAAGTCAGAATTTTATATGTAAAATGTCACCTTTTTGCATTAAAAAATAATAATTTTACATTAAAAAGTATTGCAAATATTACAGAAACAGAAAGATCATGAGAAATTGTTCCCAATTTTAATTGGAAAAAAGCTGACACTAACTGAGAAAAAGACTGCTTTTAGTTAAATGTTTTGTTGGTAATTGGCTTTTAATCATCATTATTTACTTTAAGTTATTACAGTATGTCTTTATATACAGTACATTTTTTTTTATTTTTTTTAAATAATTTTGGCCAAAGGGGGTGCACTTCAAATGTTAACACACACTTGTTGTTTCATATGTTGACCAGAGAGGGAGCACTTTTAAAACCGACACACAGTGTATTTGAAAAATCCTTCTTTTTTTGGGACCACCCTCGTTTTGATAGATTTCACCACCAGGGGTGCAAATGAGACATTCTCTATTACATGCAATGGTTTTCCCTATTGGGACCAGGATTTATGTCCTAACTTGTTCACACCTCCTCATATGGAAAGTACTAAACCTTGTTGAGGTCTTAAGAGGGGTAGAAATACAAGATCACACACACACACACACACACACACACACACACACACACACACACACACACACACACACTCACACTCACACTCACACTCACACTCACACTCACACTCACACTCACACTCACACTCACACTCACACTCACACTCACACTCACACTCACACTCACACTTTTGTATTTCTTACCTTTTCGAGACCTGAGAAAAATGCCTACCTCTTTAGGACCACCCTTTCTAGATATATAATTAATAATATATACATACTATGCAAATATAAACAAGCATATTGTAAAAAATGAGTTGGAATTTTACAAGAAAAAGGTCACAATTTCACAAGAAAAACTTTGAATTTTGGCAGTTTTATAACAAAAGTCGTAATTTTACTCAACGCAAGTCAAAAGTTTACAAGAAAAACTGAACATTTGTGCAATGTTATGATAAAAGTTGAAATTTTACTTGATAACAGTCACAATTGTTACAACAAAAGCCTAAAATGTTGGCAATTTTTTTTTAAAAAGTCGTAATTTTAGTCGACAAAAGTCACAATTTTACAAGAAAACTTTAATATATGTGGCCAATATTGGAAAAAATAATCTGAATTTTACTCTGCAAGATGATGACGAAAATGTCATTGTTTTACGAGAACAATAAAAACATTGGCGACATTGTGCTAAAAGTCTGAATTTTATATGTAAAATGTCACTTTTTTGCATTAAAAAATAATAATTTTACATTAAAAAGTATTGCAAATATTACAGAAACAGAAAGATTATGAGAAATCGTTCCCAATTTTAATAGGAAAAAAGGTGACACCTTCTGAGAAAAAGACTGCTTTTAGTTACATTTTTTGTTGGTAATTGGCTTTTATTCATTATTATTTACTTAAGTTATTACAGTATGTCTTTATGTACAGTACATTTTTTTAATTAATTTTGGCCAAAGGGGGTGCACTTCAAATTTTAACACACACTTGTTGTTTCATATGTTGACCAGAGGAGAACACTTTTAAAACCGACACACAGTCTATTTGAAAAATCCCTCTTTTTTTGGGACCACCCTCATTTTGATAAGATTTCACCACCAGGGGTGCAAATGAGACATTCTCTATTGGATGCAATGGTTTTCCCTATTGGGACCAGGATTTATGTCCTAACTTGTGCACACCTCCTCATATGGAAAGTACTAAACCTTGTTGAGGTCTTAAGAGGGGTAGAAATACAAGAACACACACACACACACACGCACGTAGAGCGGCCTGCTAACAATCAAAACTGTTCTGTTCCAGATGTTAGGAATGACATCACGGCCCTGCTGCTGCTGCTGTGCAAGGCCCACACCCTCTTCAAGGAAAACCACCGCCAAACCTCCTATGACAGCATGATTAAGTAACTAACTCTTCTTGCTTTATCAATTAAACAAATAAAAAACAAGTACTTTTATAGTTTCATAGTAATTACCCATACAAAATCTTTAAGACAGAAGCGTGTTACAAATAAATTATCCAGACACAATAGTGTCCGCATCATTCAACTAACTATGTCATAAATTACTGTGGCCACCGGTTGTTGTCAATTACCACTCCATTTCAACTTAAAAGACAGTACAAGTCTTTTCCATCCATTTTCTACCTCTTATTCCCTTTGGGGGTCGTGGGAGGCGTTGGTGCTTATCTCAGCTACAATCGGGCGGAAGGCGGTGTACACCCTGGATAAGTCGCCACCTCATCGCAGAAGTCTTTTCAAGATAGTTAATAATAAATTGGTTGGTGTTCTTCGTTTGAGTACCGTATTTTTCGGACTATAAATCGCAGTTTTTTTCATAGTTTGGCCGGTGGTGCGACATATACTCCGGAGCGACTTACCGTATTTCCTTGAATTGCCGCCAGGTATGTAGTTAGCGCCTGCCTAGAATTACTGTCGGGTCAAACTCGTTTAGCAAAATATTATTTTTATTAGCGCCTGCCTAGAATTACTGCCGGGTCAAACTCGTTTCGCAAGATATTATTTTTATTAGCGCATGGCTAGAATTTCCCCCGGGTCAAACTCGTCACGAGTGACACTTCCCCTGTCATCGTTTTCAGAATGGAGAAGGCTGATTTCAATCATTTGAAATCGCATAAAGGGAAGAAGATTAAGAGCTATTCAGTAGGATTTAAGGTACAAGCTATTGAATATGCTAAAAAGAACAGTAAGCAGCTATGTTTTACTAATATACCGTAGCTGCGTGTGTCAAATACAAGTCATTTAATGACTCCTGCCTACTGGTGGTAGAGGGCGCTAGTGATCCTTCTTGCGACAATTCGGCTGCAGAAGAAGTGACAACAAGCAGCAAGAGTGAGCATGGAGGATTAGATATCTAAAATAAAACAGTTTTCTAAACTGGACTTTCAATCGAAGCAGGAGGTAATAAAGGAAGATCTCCATCGAGACAGAGAGACTTAAAACTGAAGAAAGATAAGGAAGACTTCTATAAACAAGGTATCGATGCTTTTGATCAGAAGGAGCTGCGCATGGACTTCATTTATAAGTAAAGGTAAGACCATAATAACGTTTTTTTTAATTAAATGTGCTTTTCATGATGGTATCCTTACATCACACTCAAATTTATAAGCGCAGGCCTAAATTTACCGCATGTCTTTGGTAAGCGCCGGAGTGAGAAGAGGTTTTAAATTAATTAGCGTCCCGGCGGCAATTCAAGGAAATACGGTATGTGTGAAATTATTAAGAAATTACCGTAAAATATCAAATAATATTATTTATCTCATTCGCGGAAGAGACGAAGAAAATGTCAGCAATCGTCACACGCACGTCAACCAATAAGAATTCGGCGGATGAGGGACATGGCAGAAGTGCATTGTGGGTCATGGAATGCTAACTGCTATATGCTACTGCCGTAGCTATTAAAATGGATCATTTCAACGTTGGCGGTAACTTATGAAATCTGAGAAGAGCTGAACAAAAATGGGATCGAAAAGAAAATCCTGTACTGCAGATTACAAGCTGGATGTAGTGAAATATGCAGCAGAAAACGACAAGAGGAAGCGGCGCATACCTTTGGAGTTGTCAGAGTTGTTTAGAAGCGACATCGAGGAAGAAGATTTCATGGGATTTATGTGAGAGATTGTTCGGTAAAGGTATAGCATGTTCTATATGTTATAGTTATTTGAATGACTCTTACCATAATACAGGGGTAGGGAACCTATGGCTCTAGAGCCAGATGTGGCCCTTTTGATGACTGCATCTGGCTCTCAGATAAATCTTGCTGACGTTGCTTAACACGATAAGTGGTAATCACAGTGTTAAAAATAACGTTTAAAATATAAAACGTTCTCATGCATTTGAATCCATCCATCCGTTTCTATCGCACCTGTTCAAGAAGTTGCATTAATAGTCAAAAGTATTTTATTTATTATTGGTTAGCTTCAGAATAGAATAACAATTGTATTAAAAAGAATAAGAGACGCACGCATTTGTTTGTTGTAATCAGGGAAAGTCCAAATAAAAGAGGAGTAGAATTCTCTTGTTTCTCCTCATTGAGCTAAATTGAATCCTGTCTCTGTTTAATTCCTTGCTTCTTGTCTGTTTAATAGATATAATCAGTGTTTGAACCTGACTGTTGTATTCAGTGTTAAAAATATGATATGGCTCTCACGGAAATACATTTTAAAATATTTGGCTTTAATGGCTCTCTCAGTCAAAAAAGTTCCCGACCCCTGCCATAATATGTTAGGTTAACATAGCAGGCATCTTCTCAGTTGTTATCTATGCCTCATATAACGTACACTTATTCAGCCTGTTGTTCACTAGTCTTTATTTATTTTAAATTGACTTTCAAATGTCTATTCTTGGTGTTGGACTTAGTCAAATAAATTTCCCCCCAAAATGCGACATAAATATGTTTTTTTCCTTCTTTATTATGCATTTTCAGCCGGTGCGACGTATACTCCGGAGCGATTTATAATCCGAAAAATACGGTACTTTCACTTGATCAAGCCTTTTATAACAACCCACACTGCAAAATAATAAAAGTATGAATGATTCGTGCTGATATCGTTTAGGGCAGGGGCGCTCACACTTTTTCTGCAGGCGAGCTACTTTTTAGATTTACCAAGTCGAGGAGATCTACCTCATTCCTATTTATAATTTATATTTATTTATTTATGAAAGAGACATTTTTGTTAACAAGTTAATGGTGTTTAATGATAATACAAGCATGTTTAACACACATAGATTCCTTTCTTTCATGAAGACAAGAATATAAGTTGGTGTATTACCTGATTCTGATGACTTGCATTGATTGGAATCAGACAGTGGTGCTGATAACGTCCGTATTTTCAAATGGAGGGAAAAAAAAGTCCTCCTTTCTGTCCAATACCACATGAAAGTGGTTGGATTTGGCATCTCATTTGTCCAACTTGCATACTCGTTTTTAAACACTTTGTTATGAGAGTAGCATATGTGTGTGGCCCTTTAATGTCTGGCAGCAGGTGAGTGACGTCAGTGAGTGTGCGGGTGGGCAAGCAAGTGAGAAAGCGGTCGCTGAGGGCGGGGGAGAAATACATTGGCATCAAACTCCGTAGCTTGCTAGCTTGTGCACGCTAGCTTTCTGAGACTCTTATTTTGTTAGCACAGGCAGGATGAAACAGGTCTTTTATGGTGAAGACAGGAACTGTGCAGTCGGTCTTTAGAGTTTTGACAGTAGGTACGGAGTCTCTAGAAATAAAATGTGTTTCTCTGCGTCCGCCCTGTTAGTGATTTTTTTCTTAAATATGAGCTCGCAGCAGCCAGCGTCATCTCACAAGATCCTCGGGTGCCGAGAATGTCAAACAACTGACGAAAGTGAAGTCTTGGTATGATTGATGATTGCTCATTTTTATGTATATTTTTTAATGCCTGGCTTGAGATCGACTGACACACCCTCCGAGATCGACCAGTCGATCGCGATCGACGTAATGGGCACCCCTGGTTTAGGGCAAACATTGGTATTTAAGTATGTGTGTTCATGTTAGTAGAGAATCATGCAGAACGAATGGGCTGCTTTGCCAAATAACTCACAAATGTAACTTATTATATAAGTTCTCAGTTGAAAGCTTGCCTCCAATTTACAAAGCAGAGTTCAACTATATTGGTAGCCTCACCCGAGGTCAGTTGTGTTTGCTCGAATCATTATCATCATCATCATCATCATCATCATCATCATCATCATCATCATCATCATGGGGTATCAGGCCTGTTAGCAGGCATCCATGATCAATCCAATCCAATCCACTTTATTTATATAGCACATTTAAACAACAATAACGTTTCCAAAGTGCTGCACAGCCATGTTAAAAACAATATTTAAAAAAACAACAAAAAAACAATATTATGCTCCACCAATGACTGAATAAAACAAAAAATAAATAAAAATAAAACCAATAAAAACATCCATCCATCCATTTTCTACCGCTTATACCCTTTTGGGGTCGCGGGGGGCGCTGGCGCCTATCTCAGCTACAATCGGGAAGAAGGCGGGGTACACCCTGGACAAGTCACCACCTCATCGCAGGGCCAACACAGATAGACAGACAACATTCACACTCACATTCACACACTAGGGCCCATTTAGTGTTGCCAATCAACCTATCCCCAGGTGCATGTCTTTGGAGGTGGGAGGAAGCCGGAGTACCCGGAGGGAACCCACGCATTCAAGGGGAGAACATGCATTTGAACCCAGGATTGCAGGACCTTCGTATTGTGAGGCAGACGCACTAACCCCTCTTCCACCGTGAAGCCCCAATATAAAAAAATATATATAAAAATAAATATGATTAAAAACTATTTTAAAGGGTAAAATAAATTCAAACAGTAAAAATAAAAATAAAAGTGTATAAAAAACACATAGGACAACAGAGGACCACACAACTCACGTAGTGTTAAAAGCCAAAGAATAAAAGTGGGTCTTAAGACGAGACTTAAAACACTCCACTGTGGAAGCAGTTTGAACATGGAGGGGCAGAGTGTTCCAGAGCTTAGGGCCGACCACAGTAAAGGCCCTGTCTCCCCTGGTCTTAAGTCTGGTCTTGGGCACCACGAGCTGGAGCTGGCTCTCGGACCTCAGAGCGCGTGCAGGTCCGATATATATTGAGGTGCCAGTCCATGTAAAGATTTAAAAACAAACAGCAATGTTTTAAAATCCATTCTAAAATGAACAGGGAGCCAGTGCAAACTCTGAAGAATTGGGGTTCTATGCTGGCGTTTCCTGGCCCCTGTTAAAAGTCCTGCTGCCGCGTTCTGGACTAACTGCAACCGGGAGAGAGCTTTTTGGCTAATGCCAGCATAAAGTGCATTACAGTAGTCCAGGCCACTTGAAATAAAAGCATGCACCATCAGGGCTCTGCAGTCTTCTCTGTCCTCCGCTCTATGTATGCGTTCTATATTATTGACATGTCCGATAAAATTCCTTAGGCTGTTGATACATGTTGTTCGTTGTTGACCTGGAACTTTCTTTCCTACTACATTTCCTGTTAACATTAGGTTTTCTACAGGGATGCACCGATTAATCGGTAACCAAATATATTCGGCCGAATATGGCAAAAAAAGCCATATTCGGCCTTCGGTGGATTGAGTTAAAAACAAGGCCGAATAGTGGCGTGTGACGCAATTTTTTGACACGGTGACGCAATCAACCAACGTGCGGTGACGTTGGGATATGTTGTGTACCTGTATAAGTGTATGAGGTTACAAGCACACACTTAATTGAGATTTAGTGGGGCCTCTGTTTACATTATTAGCCTGTTGTGTAGGCTACCTGTATAAGTGTAAGAGGTTACAAGCACACACTTAATTGAGATTTACTTAAGCCTTCTGTTTACGTTATTAGCATATCTACTGTGGCTAAGCAGACTTTTGCCAAAAGGACAATAATTCATTTGTTGTGGGTTTATCCACTTTAATGCACTTTATTTTTTTTTTGAATGCATGTTTTGTTTGAAGGCCTAATATAAATGAAAAATTGTGCTTTTTTTGAAAGGCAAACACTACTGGAATATTAAAAAAATGTCAATATTCAATAAAAAATTACTTTATTTGAAAAACATGTGTAAATATTTATTCTAGGCTATTTATGCAATATTAAAAAAATTGTGAAAAACTGCATTCATTATTCGGTATTCAGCCAAGCATTTAAATTTTATTCGGCTTCGGCCACAAATTTTCATTTCGGTGCATCCTTAGTTTTCTAAACGGTCTTTACTAATGATACGTCCGAGGAATTTTAGCTGCCTATCTCGAATCGTTACAATTAGAGATCTTCTTGTTTTTGCCTTTGCCAATTCATTACTTTTCTTTTCAGTCCATGATATGCGGAGTATTTTTCTGAAGGACCGCATTTAAGTTGCCTCTGAATTTCTCAGTTGTTGATTGTTGAAAGTCCAGCATTCACAGCCGTAAAGTCGGACAGACCGTACGTACGTTTTGAGGACTCTGAGTTTGGTGCCAGTGGAGATGTTTCTATTTTTAAAGCTGTCTTTTAACAAGGCAATCTGTTCGTTTATCTCTTTTTCACACCTGCCATCAGACGTTACTGTGACACCGAGAATTGATCGACTAGTTTTATTTCCTTGTTGCGAGTGGATGTGGTTTTATAGAAACTGCCATGCTTTCGGTTTTGTTGAGGATCAGAGCCAGTCCGTTTGCTTTACTGTGAGCTGTTACTGTGTTCAGGATGTTCTGTAGTTTCTCTTCAGAGTCTGCCACTAGCACAGTGTCATCTGCATATCTGAGGTTGTTAACATTAATTTGTCCAAGTTTGATGTTACGTAAGATCATTTCACTGTAGATGTTAAACAGACCAGGAGATAGTACACAACCTTTTCGAACAGCCCTTTGAATGGCTTTGAATTGACTGCTTTCACCATCTGTTTGCTTTAATATTTACAGAAAACATGATATATGTATGAATTTTCAGGAAAACAATGTTTCATGCTAAGGAAACTCTAATAAATGACGAAGATCCAAATGTGCAAAATTGAACACACACATACGCACAGTGAAACAGTGAAAATATGGAATTTGTACCGAGTTGTGGGTCTTAGCAGAGATGATCTTTATGACGTCAGGGTCCCACAGCACCAGATCGGCGTCAGAGCCCACAGCAATACGACCCTTGCGGGGATACAGGTTGAAGATCTTTGCCGCGTTAGTGCTGGTCACCGCCACAAACTGGTTTTCGTCCATTTTGCCAGTCACCTGCCCAGAGCGAAAATATTGACAATCAGGAAAATAAAAGTGTTTTTTACTTGGCTATTCTAATCATACGAATTATCCATCCATCCATCCATCTTCTTCCGCTTATCCGAGGTCGGGTCACGGGGGCAACAGCCTAAGCAGGGAAACCCAGACTTCCCTCTCCCCAGCCACTTCGTCTAGCTCTTCCCGGGGGATTCCGAGGCGTTCCCAGGCCAGCCGGGAGACATAGTCTTCCCAACGTGTCCTGGGTCTTCCCCGTGGCCTCCTACCGGTTGGACGTGCCCTAAACACCTGCCTAGGGAGGCGTTCGGGTGGCATCCTGACCAGATGCCCGAACCACCTCATCTGGCTCCTCTCGATGTGGAGGAGCAGCGGCTTTACTTTGAGTTCCTCCCGGATGGCAGAGATTCTCACCCTATCTCTAAGGGAGAGCCCCGCCACACGGCGGAGGAAACTCATTTCGGCCGCTTGTACCCGTGATCTTATCCTTTCGGTCATGACCCAAAGCTCATGACCATAGGTGAGGATGGGAACGTAGATAGACCGGTAAATTGAGAGCGTTGCCTTCCGGCTCAGCTCCTTCTTCACCACAACGGATCGGTACAACGTCCGCATTACTGAAGACGCCGCACCGATCCGCCTGTCGATCTCACCATCCACTCTTCCCCCACTCGTGAACAAGACTCCTAGGTACTTGAACTCCTCCACTTGGGGAAGGGTCTCCTCCCCAACCCGGAGATGGCATTCCACCCTTTTCCGGGCGAGAACCATGGACTCGGACTTGGAGGTGCTGATTCTCATTCCAGTCGCTTCACACTCGGCTGCGAACCGATCCAGTGAGAGCTGAAGATCCCGGTCAGATGAAGCCATCAGGACCACGTCATCTGCAAAAAGCAGAGACCTAATCCTGCGGTCACCAAACCATACGAATTATATGTTTCCTAAAAATGTATCTCACTCCATTAAGGCCAATTAAAAAAATGCACATTCGCCCCAATACAATCCCCATAAACACAAGTTGTGTTTTATCTGTCCAGGACAAAAGTAATTTACTGTCTGTCATGTGCATTTTGCCTAATCAGAAGCCTGAAAAAGCAACTGCAGCTAACTTGGTGGCACGTGGAAATGTCAGTTGATCCACAACGACATGTGCATTATCTTTTAAAAAAAAAAAGTATTTTCTCGCCAAGCAGCAAGGTGGTTATCTCAACGTAACCACTATCGTTTGTAAATGAATAAAGGATGTGAGCTTGACAGTATTATTAGGAAATGACCATATACATGTCAGTTTGCTAAAGCATTAATTATGTGGTGAACTGAATTTTTCATGTTTTTCTGTGTTGCTTTGCACGTCATATTTACTCTCGCTCTCGCCCACGGTCTGGAGTGCAGCTGACGCCGGGCAATCGTGCACACCTGAAAGTTGATATGCTGTAGTGGCTGCTGTAGGCAGGAGCTCTGTGCTCTTGTGTCATCCTTTTGTGTTTCCCTCTTGTTTTCATGTCTTATTATATTTTTTTGCCTTTTGGTCCGGGACCCTTTGGGACTGTGAGACAAGGGGTGCCACTTTCGTGACCTCTGTGGTGCTTTTTTTTTTTTTTTTTTTTGTGGACTTCTGGATCTGCCTCCCGGGAGCCTTTTGGCCATGGAGACCAGCTGCTGGGTGTCTGCCACACCGGAGTCGCTTTGGAGGGACTGGAGGAGATGCGGATGAGGGGACAGGACTGCAGAGTTTGGAGGGACTGGAGGAGGTGCGGATGAGGGGACAGGGCTGCGGAGCTAGCACTGAGCGCTGGGACGGAGAGGCTTCGCGGCGTCTTGGCTGGGTGAGCAGGTGTCGGACACCTCAGTCACCTTGGACGTATCCTCGCTCATCCATGCGGACTGGACACTGGCCGAAAATGGAGTCGGCTGTTTTGGTTGCTTTGTTGGGTCTGCTCCTGTCTCTGGCCATGCTCCCTCCACCCCAGCGGACGATGGCGTGGAACACCGCAGAGGCCACCACAGTGGATATGTTTATTTTACTTTTTATTCATAGCTAGTATGTAGAAGTGTCTGGTTGTATCTGCTGCTTTAATGTCTTTAATGTCCTCTGTGTTCTTTGATGTTTGATGTTTCCCTCTTACACACATGGAAGAGGGATGTGTACCATGGCTATGAGTTGTTGTTTTTTCCCTTGGCCTCAGTCTGCACCTCCTCTCCAGGGCCCAGGCTAAGACCGATTTTTTTAATTTTCTTTTAATCTTCTATTCCCCCTCCTTGTTTGCCTGTATCTCATCTTTTTTGTAAGGGGCGCTGGAAGCCGGCAGACCCGTCAGCAATCCTGTTCTGTCTCCCTGTAATGTTTGTCTAAACTTGAATGGGATTGTGCTGACAATTTTAATTTTCCTGAAGGAACTCTCTTGACGGAATAAATAAAGTACTATCTAATCTAATCTAATCTATTTAGTCTGGGTGCTGACGGCCTGTCAGTGCCGGAACTTTGTATCCACTGCAAGTTCACTCGCATGTGTCTTGGCCTCCTACACACTCGCAGTCTTTCTAGTCCGTCTTGTGCACCTCTCAGGTTTGCCTATTTATACCCTAGCCTTATCTAGCACCTTTAGTTAACATTTCGTTTCTTTGTTTTACTTCGTGTTTTGAAGTAAATTATCCTAGCTTCGTCTAGCGTCCTTATTTTGTACTCTGTACTCCTGTTTTGTATTTTTCCCAGCCTGTATTGTTCCTAGCTTTATCTAGCGTTTTTCTGTTCTATTTTGGTTGTTTGATATAGTTATTTATTCGTGGTGTGTTTTTGTATGTCCACCATCGCCTTTTGTTTTGGCTACGTTCCACTTCCACCTAAATAAAGGAAGAACTTAACTATATCAAAATACGTCTCTGCATCCTTGGGATCCACTCTCCAATATCGTAACAAATTAAAGCAAGCTCTGATTAACAACTAAGGGCCTGACCTACTTAGATCCAAATACCACGTGCTAAACAGCATGTGGAACAAAATTGATTGTACAATTAGAGCGTCTTGCATGTGATCTACTAAGAATTGAAAAGTGGTGCAGGCCACCTTGTCGAAATGAGGGTTTTGCGTGTACAATACAGGGCTATCACCATGGACAGACTCAATAATTTACTGCACATTCATGTTATCGTGGTCCTACCTGTCACGGTTTGCTGTGTTTTCAAACAAACAGCAGACATAGACCAATTTTTCTGGGAATTTTAGAACCCGGGCTGTGGTGCATCTACATTAAGACCACTTTTTGTTTTTGCTGCGCAATGGGAAATGCTGCGGCACTGACTGCAAATATTCAAATGAATATCCAAGAAAATGTATCTTCCCATAATTTTTTTTCACATAGGAAATATGTTAATAATTCATGAATATATAAATCACATGAAAAAACTAACGTCATTAAAAAAAAAACGCATCAATTGAATTAGTTTTTGTCAGCCCAATAAGTCATCCAACAGTTATAAAAGTATAAAATGATATTGCTGAATAGACAATATGTCTGATATTTTTTATTTTTGACGGTCCAAATATGTTGACAAGCACACAAAGGATAGAACTGCTTTGCAATTGTTTTCTCACAGCTTTTACTGCACAACCAGTTTGCAGATACATGTATTTATTTATCATTATTTATTTTATTTGTTGTTTTTATTCAGTCACTGATGGAGCTCAGGCTAGTATTTGAATGTTGTTTTCAATATTGTCGTGCAGCACTTTGGAAACATTTTGTTGTTTAAATGTAGTATTTAAATAAAGTGGATTGGATTGGATACATCCCAGGCAATCTAAAGAAAGACGCAAAATAGCGTTTGCAGTTGAGTTTATACTTCCTGATCAATCAAACTGTTTGCATCTTTCTCCCAGTATGGTGGGCCTTATGAGGACTAGTATATATTCTACAAATCCATGAAAACAGACACACTAAATAGATTGTGCACCTTATTCTGCTCACTAAAGAGACGCAATCCTCTGTGTACATGTTTAGTAAATCAACTCTGCGTGTGCTATCAAATTTGCACGTGTTTTCGTACACGCAAACCTTCAGTCAATCAGGCTCTAAGTCGCCTGAAAAACCACAATAATTTAACTGTAGCAAACAACTCCCACACATCAGACCGTGACAACACTAAAACATTGAGTATAAACGATACAACATTGAATATTAAGATTGTGTGGAAAGTCCGACACCTACTTTGTTTAGTTAATGTCTTTATTCATACTTTATGAGATGAATAACTTTTCCTTTTTCATTTTAGTGCATTGTATTTTTTGCTTAATCTATTCTATAATTTAGCCGTGAGAAAAAAAATATCCATAAATTAGCCACACCATTGTATAAGACGCAGGGTTCAAAGCTTAGGGAAAAAAGTAGATGGGTGTAATTTTGACATGTGTTCTTTTCAAACGTCCACATATTAATAGGCTGGTGACATTGTGTGGCACGTGTATGTTAATCTGCTGTGTTAGTTTTGGGGGGTTTTTTTGTACCATGGACGAGGAAAGTTGTTTGAATTGCTACATGGGGGGTCACAGTGTGCCAGGTATTTGGTGACGAATGCATCCTCAACAAACGGCTGAGAAAGGGCAAGTTTAAGTATCTGATGTACTGTAATTCCTTGAATTGCCGCCGGGGCGCTAATTAATTTAAAACCTCTTCTCACTCCGGCGGTTACCAAGGTGTGATGTAAGGATACCATCATGAAAAGCACATTTAAAAAAACAAAACGTTATTATGGTCTTACCTTTACTCATAAATGAAGTCCATGCGCAGCTCCTTCTGATCAAACGCATCGATAACTTGTTTATAGAAGTCTTCCTTATCTTTCTTCAGTTTTAAAAGTCTCTCTGTCTCCATGGAGATCTTCCTTTATTACCTCCTGCTTCGATTGAAAGTCCAGTTTAGAAAACTGTTTTATTTTAGATATGTAATCCGCCATGTTAAAAGTGCAAGCGAGAGCAAAAAATAAACGATCGCTGCTTGTTGTCACTTCTTCTGCAGCCGAGTAGTCGCAAGAAGGATCACTAGCGCCCTCTACCACCAGGAGGCGGGAGTCATTTAATGACTCATATTTGACACACGCAGCTACGGTATATTAATAAAACATAGCTGCTCACTGTTCTTTTTAGCATATTCAATAGCTTGGACCTGAAATCCTATTGAATAGCTCTTAATCTTCTTCCCTTTATGTGATTTCAAATGATTGAAATCAGCCTTGTCCATTTTGAAAATAATGACAGTTGAAGTGTCACTCGTGACGTGACGAGATTGACCCGGCGGTAATGCTAAGCATGCGCTAATAAAAATAATATTTTGCGAAACGAGTTTGACCCGGCGTTAATTCTAGGCAGGCGATTCAAGGAAATACGGTAAATTAATGCTACACTCAGTTAATAATATAGTAAACGGGGTCATCAACTAACATATTTGCATGTACCAAAAGAGGAGAATATGTATGCAGCGGAATACCTTTAATGTTATTAAAAAGATACTCCCAGACGTACCGCGGGAATACCGCGGGCCGTAGTTTGAACACCTCTGATCTACGTACTACAAATATCCCAGCAGTACTTCATGTGAAATACACATCCCAACACATACCACGCATTTGTCCCAGATAATGGACATTCTCTCCTCTGCCCCGTTGACGCCTTCGGGAATCAAGCTGAAGTCGTCTTTGCCCACAGCACGTTGAGCGGTGTCAAAGGGACAATGTGCACTTCCTGTCACCTGCAGATCGCCACTAAAGAGAAAAAGAGCAAAAAGTTAGGGAGAAAATAATTGTATCTGTACTTGGAATTTTTGATGATGGTGTTACCAGGAGAGCAGAGAGTTGAGATAGTCTGGTGTGGTTGGGTCAGGGCTCAGCGGAGGGGATGTGATGTAAGCTGCTGCCTTGGCCCAGTTTTTGCTCCAGTAGTGGGAGCCATCTGTTCCCAGGCTCGCAGTGATTGGTTCTCCGTAGACCACAGTGCCTAAAAAGTCCAGTCATGAAAGTCTCTTACTTGGTATTTTGTTACTGACATTGTTCATCTCAACAGTTTGTGTTGGTTTAAAAAGTTAGGAAAATGTAATTAAAAGAAACCGTATCTCTTATGTCTGACTGCTGTTATATTGCAGTCTACACGTATCTCTTATGTTTGACTGCCATCAAATTGCAATCTTCACATATTTCTTGTGTGACTGCCATCAAATTGCAGTCTTCACATATTTCTTTTGTATGACTGCCATCATATCGCAGACTACACGTATCTCTTATGTGTGACTGCCACCATATTGCAGTCTACACGTATCTCTTTTGTGTGTGACAGCCATCATATTGCACTCTACACGTATCTCTTATGTGTGACTGCCATTATAGTGCAGTCTACTCATATCTCTTATGTTTGACTGCCATCATATTTCAGTCTACACGTATCTCTTAAGTATTACTGCCATTATATAGCAGTCTACACATATCTTTTATGTATGATACCATCATATTGCAGTCTACAAGCATCTCTTATGTGTGACTTCCATCATATTGCAGTCTACATGTATCTGTTATGTATGACTGGCATCATATCGCAGACTACACGTATCTCTTATGTGTGACTGCCATCATATTGAAGCCTACACGTATCTCTTATGTGTGACTGCCATCATATTGCAGTCCACACGCATCGCTTATGTGTAACTGCCATCATATTGCAGTCTACATGCATCTCTTATGTGTGACTGCCATCATATCGCAGTCTGCATGCATCTCTTATGTGTGACTGCCATCATATTGCAATCTACATGTATCTGTTATGTAAGACTGCCATCATATTGCAGTCCACACGCATCTCTTATGTGTAACTGCCGTTAAATTGCAGTCTACATGTATCTTTTATGCGTGACTGCCATCATAGTGCAGTTTACGCGTATCTCTTATGTGTGACTGCCATCATATTGCAGTCTACACGTATCTCTTATGTGTGACTGCCATCATACTGCAGTCTACACGTATCTTTTATGTGTGACTGCCATCATATTGCAGTCTACATGTATCTTTTATGTGTGACTGCCATCATAGTACAGTATACACATGTCTCTTATGTTTGACTGCCATCTACTGGTCACACTTATCATTTCACAATGTACCAAATAAAATAGCTTCAGGGTCGGTAAGCACAACCAAAATTACTCCGTACATTAGGCGCATTGTCGAGTTTTGACAAAATGAAAAGGATTTTAAGTGTGCCTTATAGTCCGAAAAATACGGTAAATAAAAAGATTAAACGTGTCAATGGCTGTCTCTCTCCTTGTCCACAAACAGGGTATTTATTATACAATTATTATTATTGATGATTGTCACTTTATTGAATGTTTATTATTCCCCCATAGTAGCAGTAGTAGCGGGCGGTGGCTGCCGCTCACACCGGTAAATAGCTACTTCCGGAAGTGTACTTGCTAGGATTCTAAAACTGTCTTTGCCGCATTAAAAGTAGCGTGCCACGTTACATCATACACATCGGTAACAGCATACAAGTAATTAACTAGATACTGTGTTACTAGAAAACCTACAAAATATGGTATGGCATTGTTGGTTTTACTCACTGCAATGACAGCCTTTAAATTAAGGAGATGTTGGTCATACAGACAAAAAAAATGAAGAAAACCAACAACAAAACAAAAGCAAACCTACCCTTCTTCCTGGCTTGAGCGATGACATCAGCAGCACTCTTGCTCATCACCTTGGTGATGTACAGGGGGCAGTTGGTTTGATTGGCCACCGTCACAGAGCGGTTTACAGCCTCAGCCTCCACCTGGAAAAACCAAAAGATGTCAAACATAATCATAATAGACCGGAATTGGAAAGACCTCCAGCAAGTATAAAAATGCCAGTGGTAGATTCCGCATGTTCAGCGGAGTCAGGAGTGTTCATTAGGGGTGAGTGGATCGATCCAAATATTAATACAATATGTTATTTTTTTATGTTTTTTTTCTGTGTGTTGTTAATATATTGTTATATTTACAAACTCATGGGATAATAATTGGCTCTCGACATGTACTGAAAATATGAGGAATTCCTTATTAATGAGGTATGTTAGATATAACACTAACAACTATTTGCTTTGTCACCAATAACAAAAAAGCTAAGAATGTTTTTTTTAAATAGATTAAACGCCTGAGTGCAGCTGAGATAGGCTCCAGCGACCCCCCGCCACCCCTAATGGGACAAGTGGTAGTAAATGGATAGATGGATTATATACAGTATGGATCTACACTAAATTGGTTTTGGCATCTTTAATGTACAAAATATATCCAAGTTGCCTCCTATATTCTTTTTTTTTTCGGTGTGCAGCCCTCGATGGGAAAGTTTGTTGTACGATTAATTGTGAAACTTTTTTTTTCTTTTTTGTAGAAATGCCCGATAATGGGTTTTTTGCTGATATCCAATACTCCGATATTGTCCAACTCTTAGTTACCTATTCCGATATCAACCGATACCGATATATACAGTCGTGGAATCAACACATTATTATGCCTAATTTTGTTGTGATGCCAGGCTGAATGCGTTAAAAAATGTAACAAGGTTTTCCAAAATAAATCAACTTATGTTATGGAAAAAATGCCAACATGGCACTGCCATATTTATTATTGATGTCACAAAGTGCATTTTTTTTTTTAAACATGCCTCAAAACAGCAGCTAGGAATTTGGGACATGCTCTCTCAGGAGGTTGAGGTGGGGGGTTATATTGTAGCGTCCCAGAAGAGTTAGTGCTGCAAGGGTTTCTGGGTATTTATTCTGTTGTGTGTATGTTGTGTTACGGTGCAGATGTTCTCCCGAAATGTGTTTTGTTATTCTTGTTTGGTGTGGGTTCACAGTGTGGCACATATTTGTAACAGTGTTAAAGTTGTTTATACGGCCACCCTCGGTGTGACCTGTATGGCTGTTGACCAAGTACGCATTGTATTCAACTTGTGTGTGTGAAAAGCCGTAGATATTATGTGATTGGGCCGGCACGCAAAGGCAGTGCCTTTTAGGTTTATTGGCGCTCTGCACCACTCCGTACGGCGGCGTTTTAAAAAGTCATCAATTTTACTTTTTGAAACCGATACCGATATTAAATTTTAAAGCATTTATCGGCCAATAATATCAGCAGTTCGATATTATCGGACATCTCTACTTTTTTGTATCTCAAACATTTTTGTTTTATTCTGATGATAATCATGATCAGCAAGTGAAAGGCAAATTTATTTGGCGCTTGAAAAATTGGTATCTGTATGAATATCGGTAATACTGCCCACGTGGTTACATTATTTGGTACCATCAATACCAAAGTTTATAACATTTACATTTTTCTTAGTCAATATTTATTTTTACAAAGTCTGTATATCAGGATCTTCATGGATGTAAATGAACTGCACCTAATGAGGTGTTCAGTCTGTGGATATCCATCACCTTGTTGCCTAGTGAATATTGCAGTTTTTTGGAAAAGTATTACAGCAACGGCGGTCATATTTTTGCACTACGATATAACTTGGAAAGGAAGTAGAAAGACTGATCCCATCCAATAACTTTAGGCATGTCTGTGCTTGAGGTTTTCTGTTATTAGGTAGAAAACCGGTCTGTATTTTATTTTGGGTTAAAGTTACCTTGTTTGCTTCCTCTCTGTGCACCTGAGTTTGATTGAACTATAAAGTCTCCATCATTATAGGTCAGTGGTTCTTAACCTGGGTTCGATTGAACCCTAGATGTTTGGTGAGTCGGGCTCAGGGGTTCGGCGGAGGTGAAAACACACGCGACTCATCGTGTAAATAAAAACTTCTCCCTATCTGCGTATTACGAAGACGGCAACCGCAGAAGTCACACTGATTTGCAGGTGTGTCATTTGTTGTGAGTTTAGACACTGTGTTGGTTTTGTTCTTTGCACAAGGTGATGTTCATGCACGATCCATTTTGTGCACTAGTAAAAAAACATACTAACATTTTAGTAAGGGGATTGATTGATTGATACTTTTATTAGTAGATTGCACAGTTCAGTACATATTCCGTACAATTGACCACTAAATGGTAACACCCCAATAAGTTTTTCAACTTGTTTAAGTCGGGGTCCGCGTTAATCAATTCATGCAACATAGTCACCATTGATTAAGTTGCTTATGGACATGCAAATTGGTTCTTAACTAGTCAATAGACTAGACTGGGTGAGCAGGTGTCGGACACCTCAGTCACCTTGGACGTATCCTCGCTCATCCATTCGGACTGGACACTGGCCGAGAGTGGAGTCGGCTGTCTTGGTTGCTTTGTTGGGTCTGCTTCTGTCTCTGACCATGCTCCCTCCTCCCCAGCGGACGATGGCGTGGAACACCGCAGAGGCCACCACAGTGGATATGTTTCTTTTACTTTTTATTCATAGCTGTATGTAGAAGTGTCTGGTTTTATGTGCTGCTTTAATGTCTTTGATGTCCTCTGTGTTCTTTGATGTTTCCCTCTTACACACATGGAAGAGGGATGTGTACCATGGTTATGAGTTGTTTTTGTATTTTTTTAATTTATTAGTTTTTTTCCCTTGGCCTCAGTCTGCACCTCCTCTCCAGGGCCCAGGCAAAGACCGATTTTTTAAATATTATTTTAATCTTCTATTTTTTTCTCCCCCCCTTTGTTTACCTTTATCTCATCTTTTTTGTAAGGGGCGCTGGAAGCCGGCAGACCCGTCAGCGATCCTGTTCTGTCTCCCTGTAATGTTTGTCTAAACTTGAATGGGATTGTGCTGAAAATTTAAATTTTCCTGAAGGAACTCTCCTGACGGAATAAATAAAGTACTATCTAATCTAATCAAATATTAAGTACTTATCAAAGCCTTATTCGGCATGGCCTTATTATAACCCTAACCCTAACCAAATAACTCTAAATTAAGTCTTTGATACTTAGAATGTGTTACCCTAGTGTCCAAAAAACTCTAAATTAAGTCTCTGTTACTTAGAATATGTTCCCCAATAACAAGCACACATAACTTTGTCTTCTTTAGTGAAAAATAAAATGTTGTTTTTTGTCAAATTCAAGACAAAGTTATGTGTGTTTGTGAACACTTTGTATTGGGGAACATATTGTAAGTAACAAAGACTTAATTTAATTTTTCACTAAAGAAGGGTTCGTTGAATGATGGGGTTCGGTTCCTCCAACAAGGTTAGGAACCACTGTTATAGGTGATGGGATGACAACCTTCCCTCTCTTTTTCTTTTCCAGCTGGAAAGGGTGAAATGACGTCAACACGAAGAGGGCATATATGTGCAGGAGGTAAACGGAACACTTTAACAATTAGAGACATTGTTAAAGTTCCCTTTGTTTCCACAGTGTTCGATCTGCACAGCCTCACGGCAACACAAACATGGGGAGAACGTTTCCAAAATAGTGACACTTGCAAGGCTTGCACCCAAACACTATTGTTTCCTATTTTTATGAACGCGTTATCAACTGAATCCAGATCAAGCAAATGTGTCTTACCTCCTCAGGTCGGCTCAACACGTGTCCCTCGGGACCAGTGATGCCTTGTTCCAGCATCCGACGCTGCTCCTAAAACACAAACACACACACACACACACACACACACACACACACACACTGTGAAACTGAGGCAACAGCTGTATGTTCCACACAGGGTTGCCTCGATACCAATGTTTTGTATAAATGTATTCCAATACTTTTCGATGCTCTTCTTAATAAAGGGGACCACAAACAATGGCATTATTAGCTTTATTTTAACAACAAATCTTAACATACATTAAATATATGTTTATTATTGCAATTTTGTCCTTAAATAAAAGTGAACATATTAGACAACTTGTCTTTTAGTAGTAAGTAAACAAAGGCTCCTAATTAGTATGCTGACGTATGCAGTAACATATTGTGTCATTTATACACCTATTATTTTGTCAAAATTATAAAGGACAAGCTGTAAAAATTGATTATTAATCTACAAGTTCATTTACTGTTAATATCTGGCTATTTTTCATTTTGACATTTTCTATGTACAGAACACTTCCTCTTAAAATGTAATAATCACTTATTCTTCTGTTGTTTGGATACTTTACATTAGTTTTGGATGATACCACAAATTTAGGTATCGATTCGATACCAAGTAAAGTTAAAGTACCAATGATAGTCACACACACACTAGGTGTGGTGACATTTGTCCTCTGCATTTGACCCATCCCCTGTTCACCACCTAGGACAGGGGTCGGGAACCTTTTTGGCTGAGAGAGCAAAAGAAGCCAAATATTTTAAAATATATTTCCGTAAGAGCCATATATTTTTTTTAACACTGAACACAACTAAACACGTGCATTTTTAAGTAAGACCAACATTTCTAGAGTATAATAGGTCTCTTATTCTTTGTAATAACATTGTTATTCTGAAGCTAACTGTGGAGGGGGCGTGGCCTGCGGGCCTGCAGCGACAGGTGCGTAGAAGGCCCACCTGGGCCTTGTTATCTAATCACCTGTCGCTCTGTTCTAAGCAGCAGCCAGGAGGAGAGACTGGGTTGGGGCTGGAAATACTATTTCTGGAAACGTATTGAAAAATAAAACAATTTTGTTACCCTGAAACAGGCTCTCATGTCGGTGCTTGGGGGTCTGAAGAACCCGCAGGAGGGCAAGCCCCACACTAACCAATAATAAATAAATAACTTCTTACCATTAACGCAACTTCTTGAACAGGTGCGGTAGAAAAACGGAGGAATGTATTAAAAATGCATGACAATGTTTTATATTTTGCACATTATTTTTAACACTGTGATTACAAGTGGAATTATTCATTACTTATCATGTTAAGCAACGTCAGCTCAGATTTATCCGAGAGCCAGATGCAGTCATCAAAAGAGCCACATCTGGCTCTAGAGCCATAGGTTCCCTACCCCTGCCCTAGTAGGGGAGGGGAGCAGTGGGCAGCAGCAGTGGCCGCGCCCGGGTATAATTTTTGGTGATTTAACCCCCAATTCCAAGCCTTGATGCTGAGGGAGGTAATGGGTCCCATTTTTATAGTCTTTGGTATGACTCGGCCAGGGTTTGAACTCACGACCTAACAATCTTAGGGCAGACACTCTAACCACAAGGCCACTGAGTAGGTAAGTAGTACCAGGGTCATACATTGGTCATACTTTAAGTTCTCAGGGACGTATTTCCTGAGTTTATGAATGTAATATGAATAGAACAAAAAAAAGAAAAAAGACCTGAGATACGCTCTTGTACTTGGTATCATTACAGTGGATGTCAGGTGTAGATCCACCCATGGCATTTGTTGACATTGCCAGTGAGGTACTGTATCCTCCTTCGGTGTGTAGTGAAGCATGTTTACATATTCCTCATCCTGCAGGGATGATACTTGCAAAAACTCACTTTATTTGAAGAAGCTAAAACAGTGCCGTTTGCGGATGGACACTAGCCGCTAACTAGCTAGCCATGTTTTTAAGCACCTTTTCCTGTGGCCGTTTCAGTGTAATAGCTTCACCTTTATCGTTAGTTTTTAGGCCAAAAATGCGTCCATTTTCCCTTTTCTGTCTACACACTGTATCTGCCTGTAAGTACTCTGTGATTGTGCGCTGCCGAACATGCTCTATTGCTCGTAAAACCTGCAATGTCACGACATGACGACGACGCACCGTCATGCCTGTAAAAAAATAATAGGGCGAACCGGTACTTTTCAAAGTATAGTACTGTTTTTGATTCATTTGTACCACAATATTATCCTAGTATCGGTATACTGTACAACCCTAGTTCCACATGACCAGTTTTAAACGCACAAACTAAGCACACTGTGTCTGCTTGTAAGTACTCAGTGATTGTGCGCTGCCGAACATGCTCCTTTGCTCGTAAAACCTGCAATGTCACGACAGGACGACGATGCGCCTTCATGCCTGTAAAAAAATAATAAGGCAAACCGGTACTTTTTAGAGTATAGTACCGTTTTTGATTCATTAGTACCGCAATATTATCCTAGTATCGGTATACTGTACAACCCTAGTTCCACATGACCAGTTTCAAACGCACAAACTAAGCACACTGTGTCTGCTTGTAAGTACTTCGTGATTGTGCGCTGCCGAACATGCTCTATTGCTCGTAAAACCTGCAATGTCACGACATGACGACGATGCGCCGTCATGTCTGTAAAAAAAAAATATGGCGAACCGGTACCTTTTAGAGTATAGTACTGTTTTTGATTCATTAGTACCACAATATTATCCTAGTATCGGTATACTGTACAACCCTAGTTCCACATAACCAGTTTTAAACGCACAAACTAAGCACTTTGGATAAACATCTTCATTTGTAGGTAAGGATTTTCAATGATATTTTACACATGTTGGTGTGACGTCATAAGTCAGGTTACTAACAACTTACCTCAGCGACAATATCTCCATTTTCAGCATGCACCTGAGCGATTGCGCCGAGATCACGGATCACACTAAACACTTCGTACACCTGCAGGAAAGCCAGACATTTTAGTATTGTTGTAATATGTCTACAAAAATAAGAGCACCTCTTAGTGTGATGCAGCACTGTTTGACAATATGGCAAACCACAAGCACAATAAAGTTTAACACACACACATTAAATCCTTTCTAGTATTTGTAGAGTCAGAATTCTGACTTTCTTTACCAAGAAATAAGAAGGGTGAAAAGGCCCACCTGAGTGTCAGTTAGCTGGAAAAGATCCTTATAAGCCAGATACACCAGGAAAGAGTTGACACCTAAGAATCATATAAAAAAATGTGGGAAGTTGCTGAATTATTGTGATTGTGTAAACTAAAATAATATGGCTAATTATCCAGTAATGCATACCATATTTTCCGGACCATAAGGCGCACAGGATTATCGGATAGGATAGGTCTTTATTGTCATTTCACAAGAACAACGAAACTTTGTTTTCAGCACAAACCCGTTCAAGATTAGACAAACAGTGTACGAGGTTACAGAACAGGAACGCTGATAGGTCGCCATAAGGCGCCCCGTAAAAGATGGGAAAAAGGTCAACGCTGGGGAAGGATGAGTACAAAAATACAATCTAGACTGGGCTCCTAAGGGGGCCCAGTCTGGAGTGGGAAAAAAAAAACTCCATAGCAAAGCACATATACATATTTCAACATACATCTCGAGATATTTAGCAACAGAGGGAAGGGAGTTCAAGATCATGGTGGTAGGCCGCAGCTCTCAGGCGCTGACCATCCATTCGTCACTCCTATGGGATTTGCGTCGAGGGCGTTGGGTTGGAGGGGATGGGGTATGTATGTGTGGCGTATATTTTTTTTATAAGGCGCACTGCCGATGACCAGGTCTAGTCAGGTCTATTTTCATTAAACAGGCGCACTGGATTGTAGTTAGCATTAAAGGGGTCATATTATATTTTTTTTCTAAATTGAATACACTTCATTGTGGTCTACATGGTCAAAATGTTGCATGGATTAAGTTTTACACATCATCTTCAAGCCGCTTTCTGACAGTCGCTTCTGGATGCGCCGTTTTGTGGGCGGTCTTATTTACGTGGCTCACCTTCGACGGTGTCTTCTCCCCGTCATCTTTGTTGTAGCGGTGTAGCGTGCAAGGACGAGAGTGGAAAAAGCGCCCAAAAATGGAGCTTATGTTTTGATGACATTCAGACTTTACTTCAACAACAACGCCGGAAATGTGTCCCTTGAAAAACCGTCCGACCGGAACTCTTAGTAACTAAAGTTCCTTGGGTGAATAATATAAAGTCACTACACCGGTATGTTTTAGTGCTTTCCTGGCGAGTTCACTGACAGATATAAGTAAGACCTTTAAACTACTTTATATTGGAAATGGCAACAGCGGAGGACGAATGTCCCATAATAAGAAGATACAGAAAAAGAAGACGCTTATTGACTACGGCGTCACCACACACTACAAAGGCGGAACCCCGCAAATTTTCAGGACTTATGCAGATCACAAATACAGATCAGCAGCTACCAGAAGGTAAGAAAAGTCACTTTTGCATCATATTGCGAAAACAAAACTCTAGATAATATGTCTTACTTTATACACACACCATAACAATACTCCTATGTTGAAGCACAGTACTATCCATCAAGCGGTGCGGCTCCATAGCTTACCAAAGTCGTACTAAAACATTTTGATAGATTTTTGAGCGCCGTGTGTAATGTTCTATATATTCAATGGAACACATAACATTTTGGTGTTGTTTAATTGAGTCATATTGCAGTCTACACGTATCTATTATGTGTGTACGCCATCGCATTGTAGTCTACACGTATCTCTTATGTGTGACTGCCATCTACTGGTCACACTTGTCATTTCACCATGTACCAAATAAAATAGCTTCGAGGTCGGTAAGCACAACCAAATGATTCCGTACATTAGTTGAGATAATGAAAGGATTTTAAGTGCGCCTTATAGTCTGAAAAATACGGTATGTTATAGTTACAATTGTCATGTGACAAGCCAAATCTCTCACACATGTGCACACGAGCCTCAAAGAACAGTCACTGCGCTTCATTCAGACTTTTCTTAATCACCAAATTAGACATTTTTTAAACCAAAAATGGAAGTTAACAGTCAGATGTGTGTGTGCAGCTTGTTGCTAACGGAGCCCTCATACCGTGATCCTTGACGAGCGCCTCCATCTCCTCCTGCATGCCTTTGTGCCACTCGGTGATGTCCACATGCAAGGAATAGTCGCAGCATGACTTGCTGTCCAGCCCGTCCCGCCACTGTTCAAATGCCGAGATGAGACTGACGCCAGGCTCGGGTACCACATGGTCGACTGGAAACACACAAAAGAGGCAAAAACCACTCAGTCTTTTCTATTGGGAGTTGAAGTAATACCTCTAATTGGGTGTGTTCCAGCTGAGATCTCAATGAAAAAAGCTTTTTCCTTTTGCACCAGCGCTCTGTTGCTGTGTAGCCGCCAGGCGTACACATAGGAAGAGGGCGGATTGATCCATATAGCGGTCGATACCAAGGGTAGTATCAGTATAGGACTGATACCAGTAGAGTGATATTTTGTTTGATATCTGTTCTATGTCGTTTTTGTTAATGTTAACAAACTCAGAGGATCATTCTCTGGACACAGGAATCAGGTGGGAATCTTTGGACACCTCATGATTACGATTAACAAGCTTTGATTCGATTAAAAAGCGATTATTGATGCATCTTTAGCTACTTTGATGCAGTTTTACGTTTCTTTGACTTTCACCAAATAAGGCTGTGGAGAGGCGAAGCCGGCGAACAAGCTACGGGGCAGGGCACGCTGGAGCCCAGCCCAAGATGGCGGCAAGGGGGCGGAGAATGCGGCCGAGCAGAGAGTAAATGGGTTATACTTGTATAGCGCTTTTCTACCTTCAAGGTACTCAAAGCGCTTTGACACTATTTCCACATTCACCCATACACACACACATTCACACACTGATGGCGGGAGCTGCCATGCAAGGCCCTAACCACGAACCATCAGGAGCAAGGGTGAAGTGTCTTGCTCAAGGACACAACAGGCGTGACGAGGTTGGTAGAAGGTGGGGATTGAACCAGGAACCCTCAGGTTGCTGGCACGGCCACTCTCCCAACCGCGCAACGCTGTCCCCAGAGGCGGGTCGCAAATGTGACAGACTTAAGCTGTCGTCGTGCGGGTTCCACTGACCACCAAGGAAGGACATTGCTTTGGCAAGTTTGACTCTCGTTTATTTTGCAATAAAGGATGTATTTTGCGCCGCTGCTCGCTCGCCATGTCCGTTCCTCGTCTCTCGCTCTCCGGTCCGCGCTTTAGTCTGCCGCGTCTCCGTCTCTCATGTCTTGCTTCCTGTTGCTTCT